>NW_028261386.1:105425666-105598166 GCF_051295495.1 Thamnophis sirtalis | reverse complement strand
CAAAAAAGCATGTTTTTACAAAAAATCATGTTTTTACCTGTCACAGGTGTGACATCTACATAATATAATATATAAAAACATTTTCGTATTCGAATGCAACATTGTGTCAAAATTTCAAAGTAATCAGTGAAGAACTTTCTGAGATTAGCGATTTTGAACAAACAACCATTACATTTTTATTTATATAGATGTTTGTGTGTTTGTGTGTGTGTGTGTGTACATACACAAAGACAGACAGACAGACAGAGACAAAGATATATACAGTAGAACCTCTGGCCCAACCATAATCCGTTCCATAACTTTGGTTGCAACCCGATTTGGTCGTGACCCAAACCTAATTTTGAAAATTTGACACTTACAAACAACAATTGTGAATTTTTTGGTCAGAATCCGATTTGGTTGTGGTCAGAAGCTTTTGTGACCAGAGGTTCTACTCTCTGTATGTGTGTGTGTAATATAAAAAAGGGGGGGGAAATAAATCGTCCACATAATCTCACAAATTAAAAAGATGAATATTTGCATGAATGTTCTCTGTATTTTAATAGTCCAAAGTATTAAAGTAATTAATAAATGAACCAATAGAGTAATGGGAGTCAATATTTTAACAGAAGATAAGTGAATGAGGTATGAGGATCTCAGTCATGTATGCTAGTCTATTGTTTGCACATGTTCAAAGAACTTTGCTACATTATGGGTGACATCTAATATCAGGCAAAAAAAGGGCTATTGACGTGAAGTTCCTCTGGTGCATAGAGCAAGGGAGGACGATAGGTCTTCTTCAGATATCACTGTGGAAGGGGCAGTGCAGCAGCAAATGGAGAACAGCCTGAATGGAGAACATCACTGCAGGGGCAGATTCAGTTAATCACAGCAGTTTTATAAAACCTCCCATATAACCGCTACAAATATTCCCACTTCCAAAAAGATCAATTATGAAGAAATTCAAAAGGAATATATAAACTGAAGGATTTCATTTCTAAGTCTATTCTTTTTGTTTTGGGACAAATTATTAACAAATTTAAAAAAAAAAATGGCCACTTTTCTTATAACTGCTCAGCGTAGCCATTTCTTTGGTGTGGAACGTGGTCAAATGCTATTAAAAAGTTTAACAAAATGCCATTTTAAGGAAGACTATAATACAGAATACAGAATGACAGAGTTGGAAGGGACCTTGGAGGTCTTCAAGTTCAACCCCCTTCCCCCTATACCATTCTGGAAGAGTGGTTGTCCAACCACTTCTTAAAAAGCCACAGTGATTATAATCTCACTGCCATGTGAGATTGACATCTTGTGTCCAGATTTAATTTGATAATGCATCAGTAGCATGTAGCATGTATAAATATCCCAGGATTATAACACTATTACACTATACTGAAAATCCATATTTGTCACCAATTATTCTTATGTACCAGTGCCTAAAACGAATTGCTTTAAACCCAACTGTTTGTCAGTGGAAAGGTTTTCAGATTTATCCATGAGTTGACATCTAATCTGCAGGCAAGGGGGCTGCACAGTCAGTCTGCATGTAATATATCTCTGTTCGGCTTTCTTCTTCTTAATAGCTTTGTAGAGACACATATTGGGCAGGACTGCAAACTACAAATCACACACATGAGTAGAAAGCAACTCGTTAAGAATTCCTGCAGGGTTTCTCTATCCAGTGGAGCCTGAGATTTTTAGGGAGAAATTACCAAATTCATGGGAGCCCACTTTGGCCACAGCCATGATAAAAAAAGTTTTTGTCTGAGATCTCAAGCCATGGAAATGGAGTAGAAGTAAACCATAACTCTTTGGACTCTTTCATCTAAACAGTTTACATTAAAAAAAACCATCAATGATAAAAGTTGCAAGTCTACAATAACCTTCTATAATAGAAGAGTGTTGGAGCTCCAATGACTCAATAATGATGCCCCTGTATGGGGTAACACATCCATTCTTTGCAGCCCACTTCCTTGTTGAATCTTCCGTACCCTGGGGTTTCCTGCTGAGATTGTAAGCATTTGCTTTTGAACACATCCGCTCCCGTCTGAGTGTTGTCTTTTCATGGTTCTTTACAGCTATTATTTGCAGGTTCCCAATAACTGACCAGGCTTTTAAGATTTCTCTTGTGTTACCAAAAGCCTTAGAAGAAGATACAGATCAAGGGATGATGAGAGAGTCTGGATTCAATTTTTCCTATGCTGGACTGGTCATCTATTATTATGACACAACTCTTATTTATTCAGGGTGCCTATCGGACAATGTGAGTTTATAGGGATGTGGCTTTCCCGCTATACTATTGAAGAGACTGGACATAGACCACAACATTCATTAAGTTTTTGAATCAATCATTGGGTTTTCATCATAGAACAAACAATAGTGTGAATTTGGGGCAACTTCTTATGTTTATTTGCATTATAATGCTCACGTGTGAATGCAATCCAACTACCATAGTCATAACACAAGACCAACATTTGTAGAAGCTGTTTTAGTGTAGAAATGTGGGTTGAGTAGAAATGTTTTGAGAGGGCCACGGCACGATTGGAAAAGTGCTGAAAGTACCAAACAGACAATATGACTAACAAAAATAAGGTCAATTGATAGGAACACAGAGAAATGTCAAGAACTGTTCAGAAATATTGACAAAATGCCGTGTACAAGAAGGATCTTGACAGATCTAAACACTGGGGCCTAGCTAACAAAATGAACTTCAGTGGTGACAAAAGCAAGGCTTTACACTTAAGCAATTAAAAACAAATGCACAAATGGTACCTGGCTCAATACTAGTAACTGTGAAAGGGTCCTAGTGGACAAATTTGAGCCAGCAGGTGTGTGGCAGCTGCCAAAAAAGCTAACACAGTTCTGATTGCATTAACAGAGGGATAGAATTATGGTTCTGTGACGTGCTAATACCCTTGGTAAGACTAAACTTGGAATATTGTATCCAGTTTTGGTTGCACGATATCAAAAAGATGTTGAGACTTTAGAAAAGTGCAGAGAAGACCAAAATAGATGATTAAGAGTCTGGAGGCTAAACCATATGAAGAACAATTGCTGGAATTGGATATGTCTAGTCTAAAGAGAAGAAGGACTAAGGGTAACATGATAGCAGTGTTTCAATATCTAAGGGCTGCCACAAAGAATTGGGGGTCATTGTATTCTCCAAAGCACCTGAAAGGAGGACAAGAAACAATGGATAGAAACTAATCAAGGAGAGAACCCAGAATTAAGGAGAAATTTCCTGACAAAGAGAAGGATTAATCAGTGGAATAGCTTACCTTCAGAAGTTGTGGATGTCTGAAGTGGGATAGGGTCTCCTGATTGAGCAGGAGGTTGGACTAAAAGATTTCCAAGGTCCCAACTCTTATTCTGCAATGTAAGAGCTATGCCAAGTTCATGTTCTTGAACCAGTTCTTAGGTAGGTAGGTAGGTAGGAAGGTAGGTAGGAAGGGAGGTAGGGAGGTAGGGAGGTAGGGAGGTAGGGAGGTAGATGAGAGAGAGAGAGAGAGAGAGAGAGAGAGAGAGAGAGAGAGAGAGAGAGAGAGAGAGAGAGAGAGAGAGAGATACATAGATACATAGATACATAGATACATAGATACATAGATACATAGATACATATAGATAGATAGACAGACAGACAGACAGACAGACAGACAGACAGACAGACAGACAGGAGAGAGAGAGACAGGTAAGGAGGGAGGAAGGGAGAAACTATAGCAAAACTGATTGATTTCATTTGGATGGACAATGTACCTATAGTTTAAATTCAGTCATTATCCTAATTTCCAAAATCTCCAACCAGAAGCTTAAATTGTCTCTGTTCAGCAATCTGTTGGCCAGGAAAGAAGAATTAAAGTAAGAGAGACGGGTCAGTACCCTTTACCTGGGGATAGTGTTGAGATAGAAGTGGGATAGAAGTATCCCACTTCTGTAAATATTAGATGTGCATGGAACATCTTCCTTTGAAAGGCATTCTAGAGTAGTAAGAATGTAGCTTTTTGTTCATCGAGTAATTGTTTAAACAAATAAATTTGGAATGATCTAATGTGGAACACAGATGTAGTGGTTTAGAAAATGTCTTAAATAAAATTGATATTATTCATGTGTTTATTATTTACTGCATCTTTTTTTCTAGTATGGCAAGCAATACGGTTCTGAAGATCTCTTGGTAATCTCAAGGATATTGTGCCAACAATGCCTTGTTTACCAGTATATGACACGTGATCCTGGACTATATAGGCCCTTGATTACATGCAACATGACTATTTTCATATTCATAAATATGCCTCCGTTTATCAAACAAAACCATGACTGGTTGCAGGGATGTATTTGCTCATTAAAATTTACTTTGAGTAAGCTACCATCTCAATTACCTCTGTATTATCCTCATTAAAAATGTACATGTTAAATATAACATTCGTACCAAGAGACCACAGACTTCTGTGACCAGAATAAGATTTTATTTGTCCATGCCTCTTCTAATATTGGAGTTAAGTCCAATATATTAATAATGGTAATAACATTGGGTTTTTTTTTAGAATCAAATGCATTGGAAAACAATATTATGGTAGGTAAATTTCCTACAAAGCTGTCAAAAGCATATATCGAAGCTGGCTGTGTAGATGAGGTTCAACTGCTATAACTAGCAGTGCTTGCAAGTTGTTAACCCACCTGTGTTTTTTATTTTTGCCTGAGGGAGTTGCCTGAGGGGAGAGGGGAGAAAGAGGTCTGAAGGGTGCATAATTTATCTTTAAGCAAGTGAGATTATCAAAGCCCATTTAAATTCAGATGCAGCCTTTGGTTTTGTTCTAAAATGATCTTAGTCACAGAGATAGACTCTGTCCTTAATGGCAGTAAAACAAAGGAAGCACGGCCCTGTTGATACTTCAAGACCTCTATGAGGTCTGGTTTCTTGGTGAACAAGCTGTGCTGGATGAGTGTAGCAGTCATCACAATTGGGGAGGGTTGTTTCTGAATATGTTTTCATGGCAGGTCTGAAACCAATTTGTTTGGTTTCTGAAAATAGTACTGGAGTGGGATTCTGCATAGGTCTTTACCATGTTTCCCTGAAAATGAGGCAGGGCCTTCTTTTCTTTTGACCCCCAAAATAAGCACTTGGCCTTATTTTCAGGGAGGTCTTATTATTTTTGAGGTGGAGGAGGCAGCCAGCATAATCACCTCATGGCTGCTGCGGTGTTGCAATATTTTTGGGGAGGGCTTATTTTCGAGGGAAGGCTTATTTTAGCGCATGCGCTCAAACGCCCGATTGGGCTTCTTATCCGGGGAGGACTGCCAAGCCACTCCCACTCAGTCACATGGCCAGCAAGCCACTCCCATCTGGTCACATGGCCAGCAAGCCACTCCCATCTGGTCACATGGCCAGCAAGCCACTCCCACAAAGCAGGCCACACCTACAGAATAGGTTCTAAAATTTTTTGAAACCCACCACTGGACTGTGCATGTCATTATCAGCATCAGCATCACCACCATCACCATCACCATCACCATCATCATTTTAGCCATTGTCTATCCACTGCAGGATGAAGGCCTCATCAGCATGTTTTCAACAATATGGTCTTGAGCTTTGTTTTGCCAATTGAGCCTGCAACATTTGCTGATGTCATCAGTCCATCTTGTTTTGCATCTTTTTTCTGGACGCTTTTTATCAAGTGAGATCCATTCTATGACTGCCTTGGTTGACCTGGCATTAGTTCTTCTTGTTATGTGACCAGCCCATTTCCATTTCCATTTTTTTACTCTTTTGATGATATCATATACTTTCATTTGCTCTCTAATCCATGTATCTATGGGTATCCATGTTTCTGTCTTGTCTTGCAATGCCGAGCGTGTATTTCCATGGCTCTTTGCACCACTTGTATCTTTTGTTTGGCTTGTGAGGTTTAGTGTTCATGTTTCGCCAGCGTGTGTTAGAACAGGTAGCAATGGAACAAGAAGGACCAATAAATTCAGTCCTCAGAAGGGATGAAAAGATTTATTCTTATCTACAGTATTTGTGAAAATATTCCAACTTAACAAAACAACAAGCAGCATATAATATTATCAACTCCTATAGCAAATTGATTAATAGAAGATAAGAATGCATGCCAATGTAGATAACAGACTGGTGCCTGTGGGCACAATTAGTTCCCAGCCACTTCCATTGGTATATATCACTTCCCTGAATTTAATTAAAATAAAACAAGTATTCTAATTAAAATAGGAAATATGAAACTGGCATGTTATAAACTGAAGCATAAGTTTCTAGCATTGTATTTATTTGCAAGAATGGCTTCTGACTCATGAAGGTCCTATGTGATAGAAGAGAACTCAAACACTTAATTCCCTGAGTGCTTCTGTGTGGCTTTTATCAACTATGGTTAGTGTACAAGCAAGGATAGTGTCGGACTTAGTTTTTCCACAATTATACGTGATCTGCTAATTTCTAGATTCATTTATCACAATGAAAAGCACTTGGAAGATATTATTAAAGCTTATTCAGTAATGCCAGTTCATTGTATAGAGATTAAACCATTTGAGTACAATCTGTACTAAATGTTGCTGGTTGTTTTTTTTTTTACTGTTTATAGTTTTACTGATTTTATAGACTTGTTATTTTGTATTTTGACTTTATATGTACACTGTCTACAGTGTCTACTTAAATAAATAAAACATGTCTTGCCTACCTTGAAATGATATAATGGATTGTATTGTTCCCTCTCACAAATTTTTAAAGCAAAGCCCTTGATATCCAATTTTGTCTACAACCTGTTTAAATTGCTTACTTGCTGTAGTCATTTGGCACAAGAATTGTAAGGTGGCAAAAAAAAAGAGAAGAGAAAGAGAAAATAAGTGAGCTAATAGAGGGCAGGGAGCAGATTTCTTTGCTGAATTAGGTCCTTGGACATTGCTTGCTATATTCAACAAATAAATTTGGAATGATACAGTGTGGAACACGGATGTAATGGTTTAGAAAATGTCTTAAATAAAATTGATATTATGCATGTATGTTTATTATTTATTGCACCTTTTTTTCGAGTATGGCAAGCAATACTGCTCTGGAGATCTGAAAAGGACACTTCACAGCACTTGCTACGTTCCAAATTGTCTGCTGAGCAAAGGAGTCTCCATTTCTTTTTAGAGTTTCCACTTGTTTTCTTTCCTTTGCCTGAGACAGTTTGGTAATGTAAGAAGATGCCTGGTTGTGTGAGAGATGCTGTGGAGCATTACACATATCAGCACACATGACAATTGAAGATAATGTTCTACTCCACCATTTGCCAAGTAAGACAATTTGTATGGTTGCTATTTCTCTTAGCTCTGTTTACTTTCCTCAGAAGATGACTTAGCAATAAAGATATTTTGAATCATGTGCCTACCAATAACATTATTGATGTGGTACTCCCAATTTACTGTTCCAATGAAAGTGCCTAAGGAAGCAAGATGTGGTTCAGTCCTTTGGTGTTTATTAAAAAAGAAAGAAAAAAAGCCTTGATCATGCCAGAATATGATGCAATCCCAGTCACATTAACAAACAACTGCCCAAAGAATAATTGAGCATAGAATTAAATCATCTTTAATGTGGCAAAAAAAATGAAAAATGGATGGGATGGGATGGAGAGTTCTGTGGAGCAAACAGCTTTAGTTATTCACATTTCATCTACACAGTAGTGTTGTTATTTTAACTGAAAGTTTTGAACTCACTCACCCTGCCAGCTACTGATCTGTATTGACTGCCTTACCTTGTTTGACCTGGAGTCACCTCCAATCATGTTCCCACACTGCACAAACAGCAGATATTTTAGCCAGTCGCTTTAAGAGAGCCTTTGCTTCTTGAAAACAACTTCATTTTGTTTTGGGTTGGTGAAGGAATGGATAGATTCACTGAATATGCAGGGTTCGTATAATTCATTCAGCCAAACTCTTTGCTCAATGGTAGGACAAAGATAGATAGATTATTAGACAGACAGACAGACAGGATAGATGATAGATGGTAGATGATGGTAGATGGTAGATGGTAGGTGGTAGATGGTAGATGGTAGATGGTAAATGGAGATGATGGTAGATGGTAGATGATGGTAGATGGTAGATGATGGTAGATGGTAGATGATGGTAGATGGTAGATGATGGTAGATGGTAGAGATAGATGATAGATAGATAGATAGATAGATAGATAGATAGATAGATAGATAGATAGATAGATAGATAGATAGATAGATAGATAGATAGATAGATATAGAGATAGAGATGACAGAGGGAGGGAGGGAGGGAGGGAGGGAGGGAGAGAGAGAGAGAGAGACAGAGACAGAGAGAGAGAGGGAGGGAGAGAAGATGCCACAGACATATCTTTCCAGGATGATCTGTACTCAAACTGGCCCATCATGACTCCCAATGGTAAATTCATCACTATTGTAAGTGAGTTCATCCACCTTGCTGCTGGTTGACCTTTCCCCTCTTTCCTTCCATAATTTCCAGCATTATGGACTTCTTAAAGGAAGTGGATTTTCACATAATGTGCCAACTTGTGTCTGGTCATTTGTGCCCCAGATGAAAACTCTGGATTGATCTGTTCTTTGGTCCATGTACTTTTGTTATCTTGGCTATCTGTGGCATTCCTAAGTTATCTCCAACAACAAAAGCCAGAAGTGTCGATGCTCTTTCTATTCTGATTTTTCAAAGTCCAACATTCACTCCCATAGACTATATTATATGCAAACCCATTGCCTGCCTGATTTTGGTTTGAATGTATATGTTTGTGACCTGCAGTTTGAGCCTCAAGTTGTTCAGTTAAGGTGATGATAGAAATGGATAGTAAGTTGCGGGGCTGGGGGGAGGACGGGGGTAGGTGTTATTCTAGATCAGTGTTTTTCAACCACTGTGCCGCGGCACACTAGTGTGCCGTGACATAGTGTAAGGTGTGCCGTGGGAGAATTACTTTATATATAGTCAATATAGGCACAGAGTTAAAAATTTTTAACATTTTCTAATGGTGGTGTGCCTCATGATTTTTTTCATGAAAAAAGTGTGCCTTTGCACAAAAAAGGTTGAAAAACACTGTTCTAGATGATTGCCACTGTTTCCTTCAGTCTAGAATCCATGAGGACAAGCCAAGGAGACTATTAGCAAAGGCAAACATTTTGAAGTATATGGTGGGCCAGAAATTTGACTATTGATACCTAGATTAATAGATTAATAGACTATTGACTATTAATTTGACTAAATTGACTTGTTTGACTATTGATAAGGGATGAGATATGGAAGAAGGATTTTTTAAAAATTGAAGTACCAGAGGAGGTGTCAAGTTAATCCAAATTGTTTATACTTGTCTGGTGAGTGGGGGAACTCATCCTTGACATGTCATCTTTTTCTTTTCTCCTTTCTGCTCTTTTTTCTATTTCTTGTTCTTTTTTTTTTCTTCCTCTTTACTTTTCATTTTTTTCTCATTTGCCTTTTATCTTTGTATTTGTAAGGCTTGATAAAATTATTTTTAAAGGGGGGGACCATTATTATGTATAAACTCTTTCCCTTTCTCTTTCTTATGTACACATACCTATTTTGCACACAGAGAGAGAGAGAGAGAGATAAAGAGAGGGAGGGAGGGGAGAGAGACTGAGACACAGAGAGACACCCACAGAGAGAAAGCGAGACACAGAGAGAGACAGAGAGCCTTCAAAATAGGTAGAGTAAGAATGGAAAACTAACTTCATGACATATTGCTTAAAATAACTTTTTGTGCTTTCTAGTTCAATTTTCTTTTCTTATTGTCACATTGTCATGTTTTTTTTATCACTTATTAGGCAAGGCTCTTCTGATGTTTCTGTTCTTTTGACCTCCTCCTGTCACAGCCTCAAGAGATATTTCATACATTAATCATTTCTATGTAGCTATGTGAAATTTCTTTATTGTGGTATTGGGCTCCTGGCTCCAAATAAGCAAGAATAACCGCTCAGTTTCTTTGGAGCATTTATTCTGTTTGGTCCTTTGGTTCAGGGGCATTTTGCAAAGCAAAGGGATTCTTTTAATTATTGAAATTATATTCCACCTTTTTAGTTTACATAAGCACTCAAGATAACTGGCCAAAATAAAATGAAAGGCAAGGTACAAAAATGACAGCAAGATTAGTACAACAAAAGCAAGAATAAATATCAATATCATTAAAATCAATTTACAGTTAAAGGCTTGGGGAAAGAGGGGTATTTTTTGCTGTTTTCCTCAATCCTGAGGAAGTGAAGGATGTCCACATTTTCCCCAAAAGACTGTTCTGGTGGTGGTATTCAGCCAGTTCGGACCAGTTCAGGTGAACTGGTAGTGGTGACCTGTGGGTGAGCTTGCCCACCCACCCCAGCTTTATGTAGCTCTATTTAGCCAGTTTTTTAAAGCTGCGCGCATATGCACAAGCCGCACGCGTGAGCAAAGTGCATGCATGGAAGGCTGCACACATGTTTGGAAATTCATGAATCGAACATGAGAGCACACATGCTCACAGTTTTGGTGTGTAGTGAACCAGTGGTAACATTATGTGAAACCCACCTCTGGATTCTTCCATAGCTGGGAGCAAGAAGGCCTTGTCCTCTGAACCATCTAGTTTCTTGTACTAGAGACATCTTTAAAAGGACGTCTCCTGCTGGTTGAACCAACTGACTAGTTTCCTTGTGGTGCAGGGGTAAAGATATACAGTGGGGACAGAGACCCAGGTCTTGCCATTCTCAGCCACAGAAACTCTCTGGATCTGTGGCATTCACTCAAGCCAACCTACCTCATAAAGCTATGGTTTGGGGAGAAAAGTGAGAGGGGGTTAGGAAGAAATGCTGTGTATTTCACTTTGATCTCCTGAATGAAAGTGGGAAATTGATCTAATAAACAAAGAGAGGAGGTGGGTTCCTCTGAGAGCCAGGACCTAAACCATTTCTGATTTTAAAGTTCAACTGTGATCATTAGACCAGTAGCAGCCAGTGTGGTTTAGAGGTTTAGAGGTTTTATTCAACTTGAATGCCGTCCTATTCCCGAGGGACTCAGGGCGGCTAACAAACCTGGAAGGAAGGGACACAATACAAAAGGAAAGAAAACAAAGACAAACAACAATACAGAAACGGTTTAAAAGGTCTCAACAAGCACACCAGTTCGAGAGGGGATGGAACTCAGCAGCCCCAGGCCTGCTGGAACAGCCAGGTCTTAACGGCTATACGGAAAGCCTGAAGGGTGGTGAGGGTCCGAATCTCCACGGGGAGATCGTTCCAGAGGGCCGGAGCAGCCACAGAGAAAGCCCTCCTCCGGGTGGTTGACAGTCGGCATTGGCCGGCAGATGGAATTCGGAGGAGGCCTAGTCTGTGGGATCTAATGGGTCTTTGGGAGGTAATCGGCAGGAGGCGGTCTCTCAAGTACCCAGGTCCAATACCATGTAGGGCAGTGTGGATCTTTCAATTGATCCCTCCATCTTGCACCAACGAGCAGCCTACTTGGCTAAGATAGTTTGCATCCATTTCAGTTTCCAGGCTCCGTTCAAATATTGGTAACTCTTCTCCAACTGGACTAGTTTAGGGTGATAAAGAAGGGGAGGGGAAAGAACTGGTGACACAGATAGGCAGGAGATATGATAGTTTCAGTTGCAAATATTGCAGTTTGATTATAGGAATATCAATAGCACTTAGATTTATATATCACTTTACAGTGCTTTTATAGCCCACTCCAAGCAGTTTACACAGTCAGCCTATTGCCCCCAACAATTTTGGTTCTCGTTTTACCCACCTCGGAAGGATGGGAGGCTGAGTCAACCTTGAGCCTGGTGAGATTTGCAGGCAGCCGGTAGTCAGCAGAAGTAGCCTGCAGTACTGCACTTTAACCGCTGCACCACTGCTGCTGCTCTGGGAACAGGAGGTTTTATCAAAAGTTCCAGGAAAATGTCGCTTTTGAGAGGGACTTCAAAGAAAAGATCACAACAAGTGGTAGTACTTACTCCAACTAACCCTGAAACATAAGCAAGATACAATTACTGGGCTTACAAACATAAACAAAATGTCAGGCGCTCCTTCGTTTAATAATCAAGAAAGAAACCACTCAACTCCATGCTTAGAATTAAGGGTACTTTTACTAATTACAAACGATGAGTAGCAAAACAAAGCTGAGTCTGAGTAAATTGGCGCGAAAGCAATAGATATCATGTATAATTCAATCCCCTCCCCTTGGCACCCCATTTCATAGTCCAATAATAATTCACCCAACCGTCAGGTGGGAGATGTCTTCAAAAAGCATCATCAGGGTGGAATGCTGGACAGTTGGCCTTGGCGGGAAACTCCCTTCTTCCACATGCGCAGATGGATAGTCAGGACAGCTCTTAATAACAATCCTCCAGTACATAATGATTCCCCTCCCAAATACCATGCCCCCCCTCCCCGTTTCAATGGCAGTCGAAAAGCAGCAGCGAAGCAGAGGCTGACACAAACTTCCATGGCAGGAACTTCTATGAGGGTGCAAGGAGGATAGGGGAAATACAAGCCCACCAGAGCCCACAATGAGATTCTGCAAGGATTAAAATAACTAAAAATTATATTTGCATATCTGCTAGCACTGTGAACTGGGACAAGGTAGGTGACATATTTATGTAACTTTTGTATGTATGTGTACCTTTGACTCAGTGTTGACTCCAGGTAACTCCCCTGACTAGTTCCTGCAGCTTTTTTTGGGGGGGGGATTTCAGAAGTGGTTTGCCATTGCCTCCTTCCTGGGGCTGAGAGAGTAACTGCTCCAAGGTCAGCCAGATGGCTTCATGAGCCATGGTGACGCAGTGGTTAGAATGCAGTACTTCAGGCTACTTCTGCTGGTGGCTGCCTGCCTGCAATTTGGCAGTTTGAATCTCACCAGGATTGACTCAAGGTTGACTTAGGCTTCCATCCTTCCAAGGTCAGTAAAATGGGGACCCAGATTGTTCTGCGCAATATGCTGACTCTGTAAACCTCTTAGAGGGGACTGTAATGCACTTAAAGTAGTATATAAATCTAAGTGCTATTGCTATTAGAACTAGAACTCAGAATGTCCCAGTTTCTAGCCTAGTGCTTTAACCACTAAACCTGAATATTCCAGATGAATTGACATCAGTGGTGGGTTGAAGGTGGTACGCCCCAGTACGGGCGTACCGGTGCCTGCTTAGAGCAATAGCAATAGCAGTAGACTTATATACCGCTTCATAGGCCTTTCAGGCCTCTCTAAGCGGTTTACAGAGAGTCAGCATATTGCCCCCAAAATCTGGGTCCTCATTTTACCCACCTCGGAAGGATGGAAGGCTGAGTCAACCCTGAGCCGGTGAGATTTGAACCGCTGACCTGCTGATCTAGCAGTAGCCTGCAGTGCTGCATTTAACCACTGCGCCACCTTGGCTCTTCTGGTACGGTGCTCCGGAGGCCCCCCCCCAAACTCCTTGCTTGTATTTGAGCTCTTTGGCACTTCCGCACATACGCACGCCTGCGAGATGCTCCGCAGAGGATCATGGAGGCTCACGGAGGTGTCGCAAGAGGAAAGTACGCATGTGCACACTGCGCACATGTGTGCATGCACTGCGCACGTTCATGTGGTGTATGAACCAGTTGCAATGGGATCCGGAACCCACCAATGGTTGCCATATTGTTCCAAAGCTAACAATTGAGGCAGAACAATCAGAATCTTCACAAACTAATGCAAGGGCGACATTTCCTCAATGATTATCTTAGCAGAGATCAGCATCTAGTTGAGTTTCTTGGGACTAGGAAACAAAGCAGTATGCAGTTAACATTCAGCTGGAAGACCACAAAGAATGACCAGAGAAGGCAAAAACAGAGCTCCCTTATCATTTTGAGTGTTTAGAGCATATGTGCACCCATAGAAATTTAAAGAGAGAGAGCTTTCCCTACAAAGGTGGTGATGAGGTTCAGAAATGAATAGAAAAGAGAAGACACATTTCTGTTTTGAAACTATCTTTCAAAGGAGGTTTATGGCTCCCTGATTTTTTTTTAAAAAAGCATGTCTTTATACATCGTGAACACTTTCAGGTAAGGCTTTTGTGCACCATCATCCTGCTTCATTCACAGAGGTAGTGTCATATGATTCTTGACTATAGCTGCAGATGCTTACAGAGGTCTTATAAAAGAGTTGTTCTTACAATATTCTGGGATTCTTCAACAGGTCAATGTGAAAAGTGTGGAAATGCTGCCCTCTCTTGGTAGACATTTTCGACTTTCAAAACCGCTAAATTCTGCTCTATTGGATTTTATCAAGCTACTAAATTCCTCAGCCAATTAGATTTATTAAACTTCAGTTGTATATTACAGCAAGGAGATTCAGCCACTGTAGAAGGCAATTTCAGTTGAAGCGGCTTCAGTTTGGAAAAGACATGATGCAAAAGGAGGAAGAAAATGCTCCTGTGTGCTTATGTTTTATGCATCCCAGGTAAACTGACACTCACTGCCTGACTTTCCATTTCCTAAATATGATAGTAGAGTCACCCTACTACTGTATGCTTAAATCTGCTCACAAAGTGCCAAATGCTATGCTATGAAATCTGAATCTGAGCATGCAATAAGGGCGTAGGAAGGTGTCTGGTATTGAGTCAAACCATTGAACATTATTGGTTGTGGCTGGCCAGGATTTAATTAAACTTCCATCTAAAATATGCCAAGCTAACATGCTTCTAGAACCATCATCGAGGAAACATGGCATGTGAACAAACCAAGCAAACTTTCCTGTTGAACCTGTGGTGGGTTGCAGGCGGTACTCCCCAGTACGGGCATACCGGAGCCTGCCCGGAGCACCAGATACCGTTCCGGTATGGTGCTCCGGAGGGCCCCCCGCCCACTCAAGCTCCTTACCTGTCTTTTAAGGCTTCTGCGCTTCAGCGCATGTGCATTGCGCATACAGCACCTGTGCAACACTCCGCTGAGCAGCTGGAGCGTCATGGAAGCTCGCGGAGGTGGTAAGATGCATATGCACACTGCATGCTTCCATGTGGAAACCACCAGGCCCGTTCCAACCATACCAGTTGGAACGGGATCTGGAACCCACCACTGTCTTGCACGTATGAATAGATGTTCTTACTCATTTCTAGCCCACTACAGCCATGATGGCGAACCTATGGCACGCATGCCAGAGGTGGCATGCAGAGACCTCTCTGCTGGCATGCGCACCGTCGCCCCAGGTCAGATTTCCTTGGTGTTTCTTTTGTGAGCTTCTGTTTCCCTGCAAACAATGAAACAGAAGCTCACAAAAGAAAAAGATCTTACCTCTTGCCGCGCTGCCATTGTTCGCCAGCTGGTCTTCAGGTCTCTGCTGCACATGCGTTCACGCATGTCCATGCATGCGCATATCCATGCATGTCCACGCATGCACATGCCCGCACATGTCTGTGCATGCACACATTTAAGCATGCACACACCTTTCAGTTTGGGCATGCATGTGCATGCAGTTTAGGCACTCAGTAGCTAAAATGTTCGCCATCACTGCCCTACAGCTACTGAAACTCAATATTTTATTTGTTCCCTTAAGCTTTCACAATACAAGTATGTCCCTGGGATTCTCATTATATTCTGCCATTTTCATTCTGCTGAATAAAATGGACCATGGGAGACAGAAGCTCTTTCAGCATGAGAAGCAGAACTGTCTTTTTTCCCCCTGCTGAGTGAGGCAGCTCAGAGAGAAGGGCTGCATTGCCTTAACACTTCCAACACAAAGGATTCTGTTTCTGGATTAACAGAAATCTTCAGGAGACTTTGCATGCTGGGAACACAAGCAGTTTTTTTCTCTGGGCAGAGTGAATGGGCAACATCAGATATTCCCCAAAGTTATGGCATGGCTTTTCCTATTCTGTTGTGGACGGAAACATTGTGGCTTCTTCAACCAACTATGGCTAAGGCATAGGGATGACTTAATCCAGTGGGTTAATTTAATAGGTTTCCCACAAAGGTTGACATCCTCATAGCCAGATAATGTTTTCCCAAACACCATTTTTTCTCTTTGAAAAGCTGGAAGTAAATAAACACCAGAGGGCTCCAATTCCTTTCTAAAGCCACATAGGATGCATTTCAATACTTGGTAAACAATCCTATTAGAAATAAATGCCACTATATGTTCATATCCTTGAGTTATTTGAGAACAAGGATTAAGAAACCATTTTGCTTTTAAACCCAAAACTCTGTTCAGTAATTTTTAGCTGAAAGTTGAGTTCACATTCATTTCCTAGGATAGCAGACGATGGAAGTTAACATTCATATTATAGCGAGAGACAAACATGCCCTCCTTTTCTCAAATGGCATAAAGGTATCTGCATGGATGGCACCAGGGGTGGGATTCTACCAGTTCAGCCCAGTTCAGGCATACCAGTAGCTCCGAAGATCTGCTGAGTGCAAATCGGTTCGCTCCAACCTTCAGGTGGGCCCACCCGCCTGTCCCTGGATTATACTTACCTATGTTTCCTTGTTTTTTAGCCCAGCTGATCGGCGTGAAAGAGTGAATTGCCACACCTCAGCTGTTTTCCTGAAAATTGGGCACGTGCGCACAGCGCATGTCAGGCACGTCAGGCGCATGCACAAAGTGCTCTCTCGACAAACCAGTTGTTAAACCGGTGGGATGCCACGCCTGGATGGAGCAAAAGCATCCCTGAATGATCTGCTTCCACAAAGCAGAGGGCTTGTGTAAGTAACTTGACTTTCATGTATCTGAGTAGTTTTAAAGC
The DNA here is from genome assembly GCF_051295495.1 of Thamnophis sirtalis. Lineage (NCBI taxonomy): Eukaryota > Metazoa > Chordata > Lepidosauria > Squamata > Natricidae > Thamnophis > Thamnophis sirtalis. The sequence continues at coordinate 105,581,497 of NW_028261386.1, read as the reverse complement.
CCTGTTTTTGAAAGATTAAGGAAGACATATAATTCCTATTATAAATGTACAATGTGGGACCAAAACAACCTATTATAATTATCTCTAGGAATTATAAAGTTGCTGATTGAGGAGGGTAAACCCATCTGGATCTTGGATTTTAGACTAATACCCTAATAGGTCATGGTTTTCCCTTAAATGAACCTTTTCTATGCAATGTCAATTGATCCCTTGTGATTCTTTTGACTAGTTGCCTTTCCAGACCCCCAGTCATTCTCAGCTTTGCTCCTTAAAATAGTTTTGTTTGACAGTGGCAGGGGCTGTATGTATAGCTTCCTGGATGCTGAGGCTCAGCTGTAACTCTTGCCCATACAGGTAGTCCTCGTGTTATGAATGTAATGGAGGTCTCTCTGGACAGCCAAACAGGGCTTCTGAGGGATGGATTTGGCTGGCAACGTGCGGGACGAATGTTCCAGAGTCTCTGCAGTTGTTCATAAGAGTGAACAACAGCCATTGTGCTGCAAGATTCTTAGTTTTGGGCCCTGTTCGGAAGCACTAGGGGACGCTGATCGTGTAACTTCGAATGTTTGCTAAGGGAACAGTCGTAACCTGGGGATTACCTGTTTATGCCTACATATGTGCATCAAAAGAATAAGAAAAATATCCTTCTAATACCTGATAACCCTCTTTTCATTACATATAATCCACTAATTCTAGTTCCAAGTACATATTAATAACTGTGTGGTATTGATTCTGTTTTATCTACTGAAATATTACTATTCTTCTGTAAATATCAAGGGTTGGTATTTTGAGTCTAACCATAAGTGGTTTCTGATGTACGCACATCAACAATTAAATTTAGTGGAGAAAATGAATATGTACAGGAACTAGACAACCCATTCCCCACACAATTCATTTCTCAATGGGTCACTGGTTCAGATATATTTCCTTATCTGAACAGAGTAACAGAATGATCCTGGGTAGGCAAAAGAGTAGTGGGAACGGGAACAACGGAGTCTTTATGGGAAGCTGGCAGAGAGCATCAGAAACCCTCCCTCCCTCCCGTCAGTGGGGAAGTTGCAACAGGAAGCTACAAGTTCAAGCCCAGTGCTGGGTAGGAGAGGAAATGCGGGTGGGTGCAGTGAGAAATGGCACATGGGTGTATAGGATGCGCCATATGGGTTGAGAAGACTATCTGGATGTGTTGACTTCCCGTCTCTTTCCACAGACAAGGTAAGTAGCTGTTGCTGAGTGGGGAAGGGAGTAAAGCACAGATCCTCACTATGGCCCGCAGGTTGGATATGACCCGCCAATGCAAAATCTCCATTCAGCCCCACCCCTCACCCTACACCTCACCATTGACCTAATCTTCCAGCGAGCATCCACTCCAGCTGCACTTCTTTTTAGTAATTTCACCAGTTGAACTGCACTTCTGATCACACCGCTGCTGCCAAAGGTAAGGCTGGAGGGTTTGGGGGAGGGCCAGCTGACTGAACGATGATCTCACAAGTGCAGTCATGTGATCCAAGGCTGGTGGGTGAGTAGGGGAGGGGCTGCTGCTGGCTTGGAAAGCAGTTGCCAGCTTGTAAAGTAGTGCTTTAAAAGTCTATAAAAATGCTTTAAAAATAGCCTTTCAGGATGTTTTTCACAGCCATATGATCCAGGGCCGGTGGGTGAGTAGGAAAGGGGCAAGGACAGCAAGGACAATGGACTACTAAATTGGCCACACCCACCCAGTCACATGGCCACCTAGCCATGGCCACCCAGTCACATGGCCATATAACCACACCCACACAGCCGACCTGGGCCCCCAACAGTCTGTGAGACCGTGAATCGGCCCCCTGTTTAAATAGTTTGAGGACCCCGGAGTAAAGGATTGCAAGTCTGGCTGGGAAACTGTCATAAAATATTGAACCTGAAGATTATCGACTACAGCAGCAACCAGTAGCACTGAAACAGCTACAACTTTTTCCAAGTTGATTCTCAGGAGTCATGGATCCCAGATTTTGAGCACTTTCTATAAGTTAGTTGATTTGAGTTACCTTGGTTCAAAAATTATTGCTCTGTCATGCACTGTTTTGCTCAGGTGAGTCATGACAATAAGAGAGGTATATAGATTGGTTCTATCCAGCAATAACCTTCTATTAAAATGAGTATTTCTGAGCCATTTTCAAAAACAAGCAGTGCAACATATTTCAATAATCTAACAGTGGATAACTAATTATAGGGTACCAGCATCTAAATAGCATCTAGCTTAGTAGTTTCAGGTTAAGACTAGTAAAAGATGCCCCCGTGCCAAACTAAAATATGTTTTCTCTCTTAAGAAACAATCTATCTCTGGGGAATCTTTTCCAATAACCCTTGCAGACTGCAGGGAAGGATCAGATAGTTCTTACAATGGATCTAAAGGATCTTTTGAACAGGAACTTTGATATTAGCCTGACAATCACATTCTGAACTTAGGAGTGCAAGTTTCCTATGCTTGATTTAAATTTATGTGCCACAGATTTTTTTTTAAATGGAGACAAAGATGATATCATAACGTGTAAACATCAAAAGACCAAGAAACTTTCGGAAATCAGTCAATTGTATGAGAGCAAAACCAATTAAAAACATCTCCCTGAATGTTTTTTCAGTAACAGAAATATCTAGATATATAGTACATACTTGTTAACTTACTAGTATTGATTTCACTGTATTCAAAACTACTACAGCTCCACTGCAAGCAAAAATAACAGTAGATACATGTAGGATTTTCATGGGCATTATTTATGTATACACTGATATTAAACTAAACATGTACACACATAGTTGCATTTAAAACATGAACTAATTTTTTTTCAGTGTGAAATGTCTGGAATCTTGAAGCAGAGATTAACATTACTATTATTTGCTGCAAGAAGAGTGTAGGCTTCTACTGAGGTATATGATATATTGCATATCCTATAGCTATATACTGTACCTTTCATTGGTTGTGATGTTTGGGACAGATGGTAAGCAGTATTTGGAGTCCAACGCCAGATATAAGGTCACAGATTTCCCATCCCTCTTTAATCTATAGTCAGCATGGGGAATTCTGGGAGTGGAAGTCCACACATCTTATTGTTGCTGAGGTTGAGAATCACTGGTGTTTCACAGTAATTTGCAACCTGTGGTTTGTGGATTGCATGAGACTCTGAAGGACTTCTCTGAAGCTTTGAGCATTGTTTCCCATGTCCCTTTAATGGTCACTGCCTTAATTATGCTGGGGAATAGGCTGTGCAAGGAAACCTTCACCACACTTTAATCAGACTCTTCACAGTCCAGCAAGCAGCTATTTGGTGGGCTGTCAAGAATTCAGTTGTGTTAAAGATGGAATGCAAGGAAATTAATCTCAAAATAATCTTTACCGATGTTGATGGTGGGGAGAATGAAATGCAGTAAGAAATTTGGTCCTTTTCACTTAATAATTTTGATCGTTTCCTAGATGTCTGTTATAAATCATGGTGACAAAGAATGATGGATTATGCGTTGTGATAGTGTAACATAAAAATGGGTCTTTGCATTTGTATCTGGATGAGGTATGCAACATCAGATATATCACAGAGCTTTAAGTTTTGAAAATAATTAAAGTTTTTTTCACTTGTCTCCTCCCTATATATAGTTCTTTTTCTCTTTTTTGGTTCCGTTGTGTCAGCACAGACTCCTTGTACCTGCCTGAACAAGTCCCTGCAGTTTCTTGGCATGATTTTTCATGCCAAGTGGGTTCCTTTTGTTTGCTACTGAGGGTGGAAAGAGAATGACTAGTTAATGTTATCCAATGGGCTTTATATCTAAGGCAAGACTAGAACTCATGATATCCGGGTTTCTAATCTGTGACATTGACTATTACACCAAACTGGTTCGCTGCCTATGAAAATAGCAAAAGGGCGAAAAATCAGCTACCTATAGAATAGAAGAAGCCATTTTAATTTGCTTCTCCAGTGTATTCTATGCAGAAGAAGTACAGTGTCTGCCTATTAGTTGGTCCCCCAACTATCACCAACTGCATGTGTATTTTAAGGCCAAAAACATTCCTGCTCCCATGTATCCTAGACAGCCAAGAAAAATATGTGACTTGTTAGAATTCTTCAAAGAGTTAAAATGCTTTCTACGCATATAAAATCATTGTAAAGTTTAGACATTATTATTTAACATTCAATAAAGTCTTGAAGGTTCTGAGTTATTCTATGCCAAAAAGCAACAACCAGGAACATTTAAAACAAACCATTTATTTTAAACTGAACGGTTATTTTTAACAGTTACATAAATTACACAGAATGACTAAGTCCGATGGTTTCACGAGGGGAGAAAAATCAAATTTTTAAGCAGGGAAAATATCACAACAGGTAAAAAGAAAGAAAATCGCCAGAGCATTCAAATAAGGCCATAATTATTTAATTTTTTAAAAACCCAATAAAATTCCCCCGAGATCTGTATTCCCTTTTCTTTCAGTATTCCAGTGCTGCTAAAACTACAAGTCCTGTACAGATGTAATCAAGGCAGTGGTTACAAGGGTGTAAATCCTTCAAGTTCATCCCAAGCCGAGGTGGCGCAGTGGTTAGGGTGCAGTACTGCAGACCACTTCAGCTGACTGTTATCTGCAGTTCAGTGGTTCTAATCTCACCGGCTCAAGGTTGACTTAGCCTTCCATCCTTCCGAGGTGGGTGAAATGAGGACCCAGACTGTGGGGGCGATATGCTGACTCTGTAAACCACTTAGAGAGGGCTGAAAGCCCTATGAAGCGGTATATAAGTCTAATTGCTATCTCATATTTCAGGTCCATTGAAATGTTGGGATTGCAGTGCCGGATGGATGAACACCCTTTTTTTCCAGTTTTTTCAGCATTAGCAATGTAATATAATAAAGCTTATTAGTACATGCAGTTGCCCTTGAAACTTCAGACTTAATTGCCTTCATAACTTAAAATTCACAAAGTGCACAGTTAAATGCCAGAAAATGTAGTCTGCTACTCTATCAACAGCTGCCCATGCTTAATACTTAATGGTCTACTGGAGCAAAATGATGCTTTTTTAAAAAATAACTGTCTCACTGTAAAACATTTAGTTCCAAAGATGTGCCAACATTTTTTTTGAAATAAAAAGTAGAAAAACATAGATTATATAAAGAAAATACAAAAACACTAGAAATGACCAAACATTTTCAAAGAACAAGCACCACAATGGACACTAGCATTCAGTTTTGTAGCATATAATCATTTTACTCCAACCAGTCAACTTCATCAAATTCTGAATCATCTTCTGAATCACTGTATTCCACAGCAATGCGGCGAGACAAAATGGTAGCAACGTCATTTTCAACACGCTCATGTTTAGCTTCTTGTTCACGTTGTTCTTCAACCTTACGCAACTGAATACCTAGAATATCATCAAAAAAATTATAAATCACTAACATATATTTTGCAAGCCATCTATATTACCCATAGCAACATGGACTAAATTGCGTTCCATGAGAATCTTTAATTAACAGCATGCACTTTTATTGCTTACTTAGGGGTATCTAATTTTTTTCGGTCCAGGTAGTACAACTCAGAGGTCTGAAAAGGCATCATAGGCACTTTCAACAAATGGCTACCAATGAGATAATCTCAGTCATAAAAAACATGTTTACCAGAAGGCAAACTTTTAAAAACTGATCCTGTCATTTCCTCTAGTTTACCAAGATGCACTCTATTACTTCACCTTACTTTTCTCTTTTTTCTTAGCAACAACAAAAGACAAAGATGACAACTTCCGAACAACTGGCCCATTCATACAGTCGTTTTCTACAAATGCCTCTGGACAGTACAGTCCTCAAAAGCATTCTTGAAAGCAGGTATTTCTTTTTTCGGCTGTCAAATAATTTTACATATTATCCAGTCTCTCGAGGGTGACCAAAACCATCTCTTATCTAAGGGGTCCCCAACTTTTCAGCCTGTGTCAGCAGGCTTACAGTAGGTGTAATTTTGACATCATATTGTAACTCCTCTTTAAAAAAATGCCTGTCAGGGTTGGTATGAATGACCACAAAGCATCTGCTAGAAGAAAATGGGGTACGATTGTTCTCTATTATCCTTTTAGCTTGTTAGGGTGTTCTCTAAATACTTCAACTATTCCTGTTTTTCTGAGTTGCTGGGCACACTCCCAAAGAAAATACTGAGTTCCAGCCCCTCAATATTTTATTTTCTGAGTCTCAAAGGTACAACATAGGTACTGTTCATAGTGCAGAAATGCCTGAGGCTGGTGCTGTGCTTTGCAACATGCTAGCTTCCAAATTCTATTTATTTATTTTAAATAGAAAGAATAAAAATAATCAGATCCAACTGAGCGAAGCATCAAGCTGGAGAGGGAAGCAGCCTCAGGCGCTATGTTGTGTACCTTGTATCATTAGGCATCTTGTTTGGGACATACAAGCTAGTTTAATAAAGAAGGGAGGGGAAATTAAGAAGGGAAATTCTTCCATTATTCTTTAACTAAGGACACAAATCTATGAATATAAAAACGCAATTACAAAAATAATATTATTCAGTAATAACCTTTCTTCATAAACTTTAGAGTAGGATATTCAGACTTTAAGAATACACCAATTGATTATTAATGTAAACTGTTGATATACAAAAGGTTCCAAGGTCTGGCTGCTGCTGATTTAAAAGTGAATTCATTAAAAGTGAATTCCCAGTAGCATGGGAAGCAAATTACAGTGAAGTGGTTAGATAAATTAAGATAATGGATATAGATTATTTTTATAGAAATTTAATAAGAAAACATATTTCAGTAGCTTCTTTGATAAATAGTCACTTCTTTGCTGTAAAATTTACTGAAAAAATGCTATATAAATTATAGCCTTAGAATAGACTCAAACTTTCTGGTTCTTTCAAAACCAAGAATATACCATGTTTATCAGAATAAACCAATCCTGACCAAGGCTACTGAATTTCAAAAAGTCTAAAACAGAAATCAGAATATACTTTTATCTAGTTGTCCATTCTTTATCTCCCAATTATTTAAATTAATAAAAATTAAGCTATTATGTTACTTGTGCTAATAATTTCAACCAAGTAGCAAAACACAGTAATATAACTGGCTTTATAAAAAAAATTTGAAACTTGTGAACAACAGAAAGAAAAATTGGAGAGCAGCTGTTTGATATGTTAGAAAATGCATCAATTATATACTGGTTTTTGTTGTTGTTATAACCGAATACTATAAAATATGCTTGTGGGACACTTTCACAGATTATGTTCTCAATATTGTACTATGTGGACACCATTTTAGCTAACATTTATGTGCAGCTGTCATAAACTCCATCTAAGAATAAATGACAATCTAGCATCAAGTGAAGGTGGGTTTTTGTTTTTTTTTTAAATCCATATAGCAATTTGCTTAAGATAACATGCTTACTCTATGCTAAGTATGTATATTTTTTAAAAAAATACATTAAATCTGCAAAAAGAATATTTGCTTCATCAAGTATGCAGTCCTGCTAATGGATCCACAGATAACTAGTACCTTTTCGTATTGCTTCAAGGAGGACACTTCTGGCATCACTGATGACGGGTAGTGTTGATGGGTGCCGTTTGGGTTCAGGAACAGGAGTGACTTGGGATGGTGGGGATGGAGGCATTATGGGAAGGTGAGGGCCTGGGATAGTGGAGCTGGGCGGGTGCGAAAGAGTCGAAACTGGGGATGAGGGACGAACACCAGGAGGAGGCAGTGGAGGAGGTGGAGGAGGCGGAGGGAGCCCTTGAATTTCACTTGGCGGAACTGGAACGGGTTCACAGACTTGGGCAATTCTTGTGATGGGAGGAGAGGGTTGCGCTAAGGGAGGTGCTATGGGTGGTGGAGCTGGATGAAGAACTCCGGGAGCAATCTGTAGTGGTGCAGGGGGTGGAGGGACCGCTGGAGGTTGTAAAGCAGTGGTGGGAGGAGGGGGTGGGGGTGGCACTGGAGGGGGAGGTGTGGAAGTCATTGCAGATCTTAATGAAGAAGTAGATAGAGCAGACGGAAGAGGGGGAGGAGGCGGGGGAGGAGTGGGACTCACAAAGACTTGAGTTCTTCCAGCAGCAGGTGACTGAGGGCGATTTTCTGTCAAAGCTGCAGTAGAGCTGGGATAAAAAAAAGTACTGAAAATGAGTACAACTAAAAGAATGGAAATTAGTTGTAGTCACATTCAAAGTATCAATAATAATTTCAGAACATGGAAATATTTTGAAAGTGCAATCAGTCATACTTGAGCCAGTTCCCACTGATTCCATATCTAACACATATTGTTTACCATTTTATTTCTGAAATTGTATTTCAAATAGTTACATTGCTAATTTGAAAATAAATAATATATTTATTTGTAATTTCCCCCTCAATTATCACATAATTATAGTTTGGTTGGCAATATGTAATTTAATAAAGAAAAACACATGAAAATGAAAGGCGACTTCAATCAGTATAACTATTATGAAATACCACTAAAAAGACAAATCTGACAAAGTAGAGAGCATTTTGTTACAATAATTAAATAACTGACAATGCATTGCTTAACATGATGATGAAATGTATTAAAATGTTTAAGAACCGGGATGATGAGCGCCCAGCATTAAGAATAAATTATTACAAGGGAGGTAAGATTCTCTTTTGAGCATACTCCACAAAAGAAGTGTGAAACACTGTCCTTCCTCCTTATGGTCACTCTCTGCACTTCAAAGTGAAGTAAAATTTGCAGTGGAATTCTGTAGATTTTATACAGCATGTGTAAAAAAATGGCTGCCCAACATTATTTTTGCAGGCCTCAATAGCTTCCTCCCAGAGATGGGGCCAAAAACATAGCATTTTAAAGAATTGGACAGGGTTTGAAGTGTTCCTAGAGACATCATTATCACTGGAGAGCAAGTGATCTTTTTCATTTGTTTATTGCTAGCTTTATAGAATAACATCTTTCCTCCAGGAACTGAAGAAAATGTACATGATAGCCTTTCCTCTATATTTTCCCAAAAGCTGAAAGATAGTGATGGCTCATAGTCAGCCAGTGAATTTCATGACTGGGGATAGTGTTGAATCTAGATCGTCTCTATCTTAGTCTGATGCTTTGACTATGCCTAACACCGGTTACAATCTATATTTCAGTTGGTAATGCCATCAGGGCTGTCTAACAATTTAGATTTGAAAAATAAAAGGACACGGGCATATGTCACTCCGCAGCAATAGTTTAAAAAGGCTGCCAACAACTGAGCAAATCCAGGAAAAGTGCGCCTAATTTAAGGAGATGCTGACAATTGAAGTCTGCTACCTATACGTGGACCAAACCACTTTTACCTTTAGAATCTGGATCACTGGACAATTCTAGTAGGTATGCCTTTTCTTGGGCAGGTTAATGATCTAATGAAAGGGATTTACATAATGGTAGCAAATTGTTCCAATGACTATTATATGCTTTGCAGGTAGTCCTTGTTTAGTGACAATAGGAACTGGCAACTTGGCTGTGATATGAAGTGGTCCCTAAATAAAATTGTGACTGTGCTTACAATCTTGTTCAGCTTTCCTTTGCTTACAGACCTGCAAAGGACATAAACACAAAGACTGGTTGCAAAGTTACTTCTTCATTACTACTGTTCCTATATGAGGCAGTACACTGTAGATAAACAAGGACTACATGCATGTGCATTTTAGTTTTTTCCGCCTCTTTTTAGATTTAATTTGAATATGTCACTTTCTAGAGTTCTATATTATTTCACTACTTTCATTTTGATGGCTATAGGTGTTGAACTGGCTCATAAATAATGGCAATAAATCTATTTATTGAATAAATGCACAGGAAAACCTCAGAGAACAAAGCGTATTAAAGAGCATCAAAGTACTCAGATTTATCAAACAGAGAGTAGGCATTTCATGAATTTTTGTTCCTGTAAAGATTTCTTATTTGCTTATTTATTTATTTTGTGCCTACAATTTACAGTCTGTCGGTGTCGGCTATTGCCAAGCCTCTCTGATCTTTCATTTTAAGTGGTTCTTACCTAACGCAGGGTGGAATGGGTTTCACATCTCCTCCTCCTCCATGCATTGGTGGGGGTGGGGGAGGTTCATGTGGTCTTACTAAAACACGCTCTTCTGCCCTGCTAAGAAGTTCGTTCATTTGGCTGTATGGTAATGCAGAAAGAGAATAGGGTCCATCCATGTGTTCCACATATGCTTGCGGTCTGAACAGAAATAAATCCCATGCACATATGTTAAATTCATTTTAGTCTCTGATTTCACTGCCATTGTAAGAAAAAAAACATTTCTCTCAAAAGGAAAATTAGCCCACTATTTCAATACTTATGGAAGAAGACAGCATCCAACAATTAGTGATAAATGGCCAACTTAACACATGATAACAAAATATACACATCTAATATCTTGTTTTGTAACTGTCATAAACTGTGAACATTGAAGATGTGCAGTGAATGCAGGAACAGAAATTACAAATTCACTTTTGCGAGCTCCAAAGCAAATAGCAATCATGATCATCACTGCTATTATACACACATTCACATATAAGAACAGGAGGGGGTTGTCTGGAGAGTAAGGTATTCAAAAGCCCTCCCTGGAGAATATGGGAAGAAAAATAGCAAGTCTAATCATGAATATAAGGTGGCATGACAGACAGCAATGATCTATTACAGCAAGGTCAAATTATGGACCCTTCTAGAAAATTACCGCTAATTATAGAACAGATGACAGCTAGCTTGAAATTCATACAAACAACATAAATGGGCTAGGATCAAACTCTGAGTTAAAAAAACCAAACCTGGTCTCAAAATGGGAGGCAGGGCCATTAGCAATTTCAATATGCTTATGTAAAAGGCTGGCATCATCGTCTGCAAGTTCTGGTCCCTGGGCTAATTTCTGCCATTCTCTGCGCCTGTCATGAGGAGCCCGTGGCACTTTTTCTGGTTCATGAGGACGATCGAGATTCTTCTGCTATTAAAAAACCATAGAAAACCTGACACTGAAAGAGTTCTGCTTAGAACATAACAGAATCCGCCAGAAACATCCATTTTCTTTTAATTAAACAAGGATATAACATTTTAGCTAGACTGTCAGGGATAATATCTTCACATTTTTGTCATTCATTCAGCAGTTAAGTAATAAACAATATAAATCAGTAATCACTGAATTATTGTACATAATACAAAGAGACAATCTCTCATATCTATTATATTTACTATAAAATACCTATGAAGCTAAACTGACTATACATATATAGTGACTATAACTAAAATTGTTAACTAATGAGTTTAAGATCTAGAAGATGCTATGTTTATGCCTTATTAAATACATACAAGAGTAAAATATAAAAAGCTAGAAACTACAAATTTATAAACTTACATGACCTAACATACCCTGAGATAAAAACGTAATCCAATTAAAATATGCATTTCTACAAAAACTGAATCTTTATTAACAAGCAACTAAGATGAAAATACAGTGTGTTCAGAAAGTATTCAGACCTCCTGCACATTTGTCAATTTTATTATGCTGCAGCCTGATTCTACAGTTATTGAAATTCATTTTTCCCCACATCAATCTACACTCAGTATCCATGATAAAGTGAAAACAGAATTTTAGAAATGTCTATAAATTTATTTAAAAGAAAAAACTGAAATATCACATTGACATAAGTATTCATATCTTCCACTCAGTACTTTTTTTGAAGCACCTTTGGCAGCAATTACAGCCTCGAGTCTTTTGGCGTATGATGCTACAAGCTTTGCACACCTGGATTGGGGGATTTTCTACTATTTTTCCTTGAAAATCTTCTCAGGCTTTGTCATGTTGGATGGTAACCATCAGTGGACAGTTATTTTCAGGTCCCTTCAGAGATGTTCAATAGGGTTCAAGTCAGGACTCTGCCTGGGCCACCCTAGGATATTCACAGAGTTATCCCTAAGCCACTCCTGGGTTGTCTTGGCTGTGAGCTTAGGACCATTGTTATGTTGGAAAGTGAACCTTTGGCCCAGTCTGAGGTCCGGAGCTCTGTGAAACAGGTTTTCATTGAGGATATCCTTGTACTTTGCTCCATTCATGGAGGCACCTAAGCTAAATTTCAAGTGTTGTTTGCAAAGGGTCTGAATACTTACGCCAATGTGATATTTCCATTTTTTTATTTTTAATAAATTTACAGGCATTTCTAAAATTCTGTTTTTACTTCATCATTATGGGGTATTGAGCGTATATTGATGAGGAAAAAATGAATTTTAACAACTGAAGAATCAAGCTGCAGCATAACAAAACTGACAAAAGTGAAGGGACTGAATACTTTCTGAATGCACTGTATGTATATTAAATACTCTCATCAATTAACATCTCCTGGCTAAGGGTCCTGCCATATTTTATATGCTGCCCTATAGAACTTATACTTTGAAAGCAATAACAGCTGTTTTCTGGAAGCAATAAATGGATGTAAAATTGATCTGAAAGGGCTGGTAGTCGTAAAACTAGTGGGTACATAAATGTAGTACAAATATCTCGGTAATAATTACAGTAGAAGATAATGTGTTCAATAGTTTTGACTTGGCCATCATCACAATGACACAAATATTCCATTAAGGAGATGTTCCTACGCTTTCCCTGTAGTACAGCCTGGTGAAAGACAGGGATAGACATTTAAGTGAAAACCCTTTTGTGTTTATTAATTTCTAACTGCATAAAACATGTTGCAAATGTTACAATATCTTTTGCTTTTTACCATCTATTTCCATTATAAGTGGCCTTATAAGCAATCAAGCCTTGGATATGCCACTTGAGAGTAAATAGCAAGAAATAACCTAAAGCTAAGGAAGATAATTTATACTCTTCCAAAAGGGTCAGTATCTCTATATACAAACATTCATAGGCTATCAATATTTATTTTTACTGCTTTGCAGAAAGATTTTTCTCACGATTATAAAAATATGTTTTAATCAACAGGGAAAATCCAAGCCAAAATCAGCAGGGACATAAGAAGTTTAATCCATTCTATTTCCCATTATAGAATTTATCATACAGGGAACAAAACTTCTACCTGAGAGTCAAGAGGGAAGAAAATATATCATAGGCCTGAACTGATCGAATGAAGATTCTTTTTTATCTATTGTGCATATCTTCCCTTTTTTAAAAAATACAAAACTTTATTTTTTCTGAAGGCATTTCTACTACTTTTGCCAGTTCTTAACTTATTATTCAAATAAGTTTTATTATGTTTAGGAAATTACATGATTTTAATGGCTGCCTTAATGGGGCTACTTTTGTTTCATTGTGTCGTTGGTCAAAAGCAGTATCTTTTACCTTCTGTTTTCTCTTTTCCTTTCTTTTATCTTCTGTATCTTGTAACATCTTTTCTTTCCATAGATCAAAGAAATATGAAGGATTCGTGTAAAATTTTAAACCCTCTTTTCCATCATCTCTAAAGACAAAACAACAGAGTAAAATGTTATTAAATACAGATCGAATGATAACATCTGAGATTATAACACCCTCATCTCCAAATGAAGAATACATTCCTAGCGGGATGAAATCTTAAGCAGAATTTACCTACATACACACACAGGGGAAAAGGTACATTTTAATTTCCAAGAAAAATAACTGACACTGTGCTATAATTCTATAAAGCACACATTGAAGAAATATCAGAAATTAGCATTAGATGATGTTAATTCAATAAATAACCATATCTGGGGGCAATAACAAGTGGACCTAAATTTTAATTTATTAAATACACAAATCATGGCAAATGTTTCATCATATGTCTAAATATTTAAAGGCCCTGTAAAATTCATTATGTAATTCCTATTTAAATTCTATTATTTGTTTTGTAGATTTTGAAAAGGAGCTTGAGTGCTAAGCTCATTGCAGAATTTTATGCACTGACTTAACAATTCGGTAATATATAAAATCATATATGAAAAATATAAGGAAAAGTTGAACAATAGAAATTAATGATCTAAATAATTTGTTTGAAAAGTCATTTGGGTTGCAAAGTTCTAATAATATGGGTTGAAAAAAGTTAGCACTTGAGAATGGAACCACATGCTTCATAATGAGGAAAATTCACTCAGCAGATGCTCAGGGGCAAATTAATCAAATATTTTATGCCCTCTAATGCCAGAAACAGGTTCCTCTTCTTCGGCACATCACGAAGAAATCACTTTAACAATAGTATGGACTAGACCTGACTATGACTCTTTAGCTACTGAAAAGAACATTATGTGTATATAACAAGACAGTTTGGCCTACAGGTTAAGTACTTTCCTAGAAACCAGGAAATGGTGAGTTCTAGTCTTGCCTCAGACATTTGGCTAGGTGACTTTGGGCCAGTCCCTTTCTCTGTCCAGCCCACCTCACAGAATTGTTGTTGTGAGTAAAATAGGAGGACAGAGTATTAGGTACGCTTACCTTGAGTTATTTATCAAGTAAATAATATCAGGATAAAATATTTATAAAATATAAAATATTATCAGGATAAAAATCACTCACTCACTCAATAAATCAATCAAATGCTTTGATAAAACCTCTAGTACATGTTTAAGTATGACAAGTTGTTGTACATTACAGCTTGCTGTATATGCTTTCCTTGTAGAAAGTACCAAATTAAATTCTTAGCGTTTCAAGACACGAAAAACTGGGGGGGGAGTATTGTTCCCTAGACATTGGCAATACAGGATTAGCTAGGCCACGAATAGATATAAATCATTTGCTTATGTATTACCAAAGAATATAATCATGATGAACAATTAACCAAATACAAGGCAGGTAATCTAAGTAGTCAATTATGTAATGTTAAAATGACCAGTTGTTTTAATAATTTGTGAAATTTAAGTTGCATACAATCAGTTGTGTGACTTTTGATGAAAAAGGATTGGGATTTCAAATGAAATCCTTCAATTCAGTTACAGATTTTTGAAAATTGTTATCCGAGTAAATAATAAGTGCATAATATAAACATAGGGTATAGATTTTTGAAATGATAACCTGTAAGGGGTCAGGATGTTGAGTGGTGGTGGCTGTTCACATGTATCATAAGTCTCCTGCAAAGGGATTGGAAGACTCCTGCGGTCAAAGAGCTGTTGATCTTGAGTTGTGGAACTTCGGAAAGCTTTTCTCATTGTTATATCTTGCAGTGAAACTGAAGAGAAGATAATTATATACATAGTTAATGTGTTATTAATCTCTAGTATTCAAAGATGGTTATACTGAAGTTTGCACTTCATAAGAAAACAGGAATAAGAATTGTTAGGATCTGCTCATTAAAAATGAAGGTTGTATGAAAACACCCCACCTAAAAATATTAAAGCGGCCACATACTTTGAAAGATCACTATACATATGCCAAAGGCTTTACCTAATTGCTATTATATGTTCCTCCATTTCCAATTGCTTCATTACACTGCAACCTTAACAAAAGCCTCGTGTGCATGTGCACAAAACAAATATCTGGGAAAGCCTTCAAAGCTGTTATGCCAAGGCTTTTGGAAGATCTGTCTTCTTTAATGCTTCAAGGAGAAGAATGTTAAACTCATATTAACATACTTTTCAGAGCAATGCTTTGAATGCTTCTACATAGTCAACTACAATGACAATTATGATTCTGTAAATTGGAAGAAAAGAGCTAATTTGATATAGTGACTAAGGCATTATGTTAGAAATCAGCACAAAGCTACTTGGGTGACCTTGGGCCAGCCACTGTCTTAGGAGGCAGCGGCAAACCACTTCTGAAAAACCTTGCCAAGGAAACTGTAAAAACTTGTCCAGGCTCTCTCTGGGAATGAGACATGATTGAACAAAAGAAAAAAAAGTGGAGGATTATGTTCTCAATACATCTAGTGGAAATGAAGCAACAATCATTCTGAAATTAGAATAAAATTACTATGACAAGAAAATGTGAGCAATTGAAATTGGAAATTAACATCTTAACAATGATAGATTAAGCTGCTACAGTTTCTTTGAATGTGGTTCTGAATTGGTTGAGTAGCTGTCACTCCTTTATTATTTTTATGCAACATGTTGTTAAAGTTTAACATATAAGTTAGACTACTGGCATCAATGATTTTTCCTAAATTGTTTCCTCAAAGCTGATCAGAATTGATTCTTTATAATGGCGCGCATTTTGCTAGTGGAAGAAATCTTCCAAATGAATAATTAACTGCAAGCAACAAAAGAATAATATAATGGAAAAATGCGTTACAAGATAATTTATCAATCATGCTCTTGTTTCTTGGATGTGGCTTACATCTAATTTCAAGTAGTTAACAAAACTGAACATGCATTTCTGCTGCCTATAATTTATGTAATTGAATTTAATTAGTAATGTGTGCATTAATCTATAACTGTATGTTTCATGAAACTGAATTAAACCAATTAATTTCTGTGAAGGAAATTTTGTGCTGGGCACTTGGATTTATCTAACAGCAACTAGTAAAGTGGGGTTCTTCAAACTGGTGTCCCCCTAAGCATGACACAGGATATAGTTCAACACCTCCAAAGAATATCATAATGGAAATGCTATGAAAACTGGTAGGATTAAATACTTCTAATGCTTTCCATCTCTGAATTTATTGATCTCTTAACTGAGAAAGCCCATATATTTCTAAGAGAGAAGATTAATTAAAATAGTCCTGGTTTTGAATAAAGTTATGTAAGTTTGGTATTGGAAATCTTGGCACATTAATACTGTAAAATACTGTAAATGTTTTTGTAATTAAAATTATTGCAATTGTAATTAAAATGAGAGTAATCATGCCAATTTGATTCATTTTTTTTTCAACCTTCTTTCCATCTTCGGGATGGATAAAAATTTTTAAAACTCAGGTGAAAACATTCTTAAATTCTTTCTTTTTTAAATGGAATAGCTGAAATTTCACTGGTATACTTTTGAGTAACCAGATCACAGTGATATCCAGATCAGATTTCAGTTAGACCAAATAAATATTTTTGAAAACATATTTGCAGAAACTACCATGAAGCTTTCGGAGGGTGAAAAACGACCCTACAGGCAAACCTGGAAGTCCATTCCCGAACATCCGGTTTGCGTGTTGGGCCGTTTTTTGCCCTCTTGAGGGCGAAAAAACAACCTAATACACAAACCAGAAGTTCGGGAACAGACTTCCGGCTTGCTGTAGGGCCATTTTTCGCCCTTCAGAGGCTTCAGGAAAGCCTCCTGAAGGCCTCGGGGGAGGGGACAGGGGAGGCCGTTTTCGCCCTCCACAGGCTCCTAGAAAGTCTCTGGACCATGGGGAGGGCAAAAACCGGGTCCATCGCAAGTACAAAGCGTGGGGAGGACAGGGGTCATGTGCGCATGCATTGGGGGGGGCGGGGGTTGCACAATAGAACTGTCTTTTCCCCGAAAAGGCACACAGTGGCTATCAAGTCAAAGCTGATCACAGGACTTCCTAAATACCACTACCAGTTCAAGGATTATATCCAAGTCATGAAAAGAATTTTATGGAAGAAATATATTCATATTCATCTAGTTTTGCGATCAAGAAACAGAGAACCACCACTTATATTTGTGGAACAAATTTCATTTTCCTCATCTTCATCTCTAATAAATTAACAACCTGAGGAGTTTTTACAAATCAGTTATATCAGTATTTGTTAGCCTTGTGCAGGACTCCCAGCCATGGCATGTATCAGCATGGCAACTACTTTATAACAAATTTCTCCTGAAATCTGCTCTCAAACAGACCTAAGTGAAATTTGATCTCTCAGAACAGAGATTATTCTGCGGGATATTGAAAATGGCTTTTATGTGTTCTCAATCATGTATTTTATGTTCTCAATGGCATATTTTAAAGGCTGTTTATACTGGTTTGCTTCAGATTCATAGTGCAACATCTGTTAACTGCAAATAATAGATAAAAATGTCTCTGGTACCAATATTTACAAATGATAACCACATCTGGTACAAGCCATAAAGTAATGAATTTACTATTTTTGCAAAAACTCACGCTCTTCTTCCTTTGGATCAAGTTGTGTAACACTGACAGATAAACGATCCACACGTTCTTGTAAGGAATTCACTCGGAAAGAAAAACTATGTGCCTCGTTGAAAAGTTCTCCAAAGATATCTTCTGCATATTTACCTGCAAAAGGAAGTTTTTAAAAATAGGGCTAAGAATATGAACAAGCTTCAAAGGACTTGGATTGTTGTATCATACTTCCATTTTAAATATACATCATATAATAAAATGAAAGCTTAAAAAATAAAGATATTGATGATATCTATATTGGTCTATTGCACTGAAAGCAACAGTTTTGTACCCAGGAGAAACTTCAATAAGTCTTTTTATTGGAATCCTGTATATAGTCACACATGAAATGCCCATTAACAGCAGCTTGCTTCAGTTCTTAAGAGCTTGTATGCTTTGTTTCATGATCCAATAAATATTCCATTTTTCTCAATAATTATCCCAGGTGTTTTTAAGTGTAACAGTTAAGCATCTGCTGTTTCTTTTCCCCACTGCTCAGAGCTCTAGGTGTTTAGAATCTGAAACCTGCATAACTGCTATGCATTATAAATGAAAGTCTGTAGAAATGTTATAAATGAAATAAAATGAATTCCATAACTATTTTAATCAAGAGAAGGAATGGAATGTTCACGGTAAGATTAATGCAATTTGGAGTGTAAGAATATTACCACAGTAATAAAATGGCATTGACGTATAGTGATTACTTATTCATAATTTCATACATATATGTAACACTCCCACACAAACAAATACTGAACATCTAGCAGCTTTAAATAAAATTATTTTGACTTTAAGTATTTTAGTTAAGTATTTTACCGAAGATCCAAACAAAATTGTTGAATATTTGGAAACCAAGTTTCTTCTATTTGGAATGCAAAAATATTATTATTATTATTATTTACTTATTGGCCCTTATATTTGGTTGTGTTCAACCTCTTCCTAGTAGAATCATTTTGTTGATAAAAAATAATTTAATGATGTAGTTGGAAAGAAAAAAAAGATGCAAGAGAATATTTTAAAATCTTAATTTTAAGAGGCATTTTTATTTATTTACCTGAAAAAACCTTTTAGCTATTGCAAATTTAACATAAACTTATTCGCACACACACAGGTATTTTTAAAGCCACTATCTCTATAATTCTAGTCTATCTCAAATTCTCAATACTCAATAATTTATAATAAATACATATTTGGTACTTATCACTCCTCATAATACTGTTTCAAGAAATATTCACCCTTTTCACTTGAAGAGTGCCCAGAGAGGTAGTGCTCATTATTACAACTACTACCTTGTCTTTTACAATGCAAAATGATCTACAGATAGGATAAATAATAGATAGAGTAACTCAGGAGGCAACTATAGTTTCTGGACCATATATGGAACAATTCACTTAAGGGCAGTTGAATCCGGAATTTGATATCTTCTCAGGATACTTGAAACTTCAACAAATAATGTAGTCATGAGATTCAAGATGATTATGTTGAAAATTCAATGAATAATTCATGTGGTGATATATTTGTTTCACACATGCTGGTCCTTGTTTTAGTTTCTGCAGAGAAAGACTTAAAATTAAATCTAAATGCTGCTTAGAATCATACTTAGTGACATTTAGAAGCCTACACAAATTGGCAGAAAATGTTCAAAAATATTAATTCAACAGCAAAAGTGAAGAATGTTCTATTCAAGCTTTGCGTAAGACCATGCCCATTGGTCTTAACAGCAGCAGCAACAAAAATACTCTAACTATGTGCTTAAATTAGTGTAGGTTTCTTCGCTAGCCATCCAGCAGTATTTTCCAAAATACTATCAGACTATAAGATTTTGGCTGCAGAATCCATCATCAAATCTATGTAAGCATAGATTTTTCTAACCGTTTACAGGGCGGGGCATAACCTTTTCCTAGGGGGTCACAGCAAGATCGACAGCAGTTTACAACTTCCGCGACACCTCATTTTAAAGCCCCTAAAAAACTGAATTGAATGAGCTATTAAATGTTAAATTTGCTTTAAGAATGGCTGGAAAATTCGATTCGGAAGAACAAAGGATCATTGACAGAATAAAATGCATTGCCTTTCGAGAGGCTCGCGATGCTGGAGCGACGTTTATCAATCGAAAATGGATTGCAAACAAATTGAAACGTCATCCGGATTGGGTTACTGATAATTGGAACAAAACAGCCCAAGAATGTTTCACAAAATTTGGAGAAGGGCGTCCTCTGCAACTGTCCCAAGAAAGCAAAGCCATCATTGCAACTGGCAGTCGCAAACAACGAAAAGGAAACCGAAAAGTGGCCCAAGAAATCCTTCAAATTCGTGGAAAACGAGTTGATCAAAGGACAATCGGCCGATATCGAGAACGAGAAGGTTTGAAGCCATTCCACGTCATTTGCAAACCATTGAAAACTCAAACACACGTTCAAGATCGGCTTTGGTTGTGCGATTGGTTGTCTGAATGGACCGAGGAAGATTTTCTTCATTTGGCGCCATCTGACGAATTCTTCGTTTATGCCATTCGAAAACCGAATTTCCAGAACGATCGAATTTGGGCTAAAGACGTCGACGACATCGCCAAACATGAACGATATCGACAAATCGTTCGCAATCCAACTTGCATCGGGATTTTCGTCATTTTCACAGCCAAGAAACTGCATTGGGTTTTGAAGGATAAAGGGGAATCCTGGGATGGCAGTTATTTCCGTGAGAAAATTTTATTGGAGAATGTCATTCCATTTCTCAGTGATCCAGACAATGTCTTGGTGGTTGGTGAGGCTGTCTTTCTTCATGACAAAGCTCCTTGCATGCGTGCAAATGCGACTCAGCAATTGTTAAAGGAAAACAATGTCGAATTTTGGGGCAATGACGTCTGGCCGGGAAATTCGCCAGATCTCAATCCGGCAGAGAACATTGGGGCCATAATTAAGGATGAAGTGGAAGCTCTGATGATTCAGGAGCAAGGTCAAAATCGATATTCGGTTGAAACTTTGAGAATGAATTTGGAAACTGTGTTGAAAAATCTGGAAAATCGAACGGAACTGTTTGAAGATTTGTTGTGTTCTTATCCACCTCGTTTGAATGCTGTTCGAAGGGCTAATGGTGGTCATACTGACTATTAAATCGTGTCAATAAACTCAGTTTTTGATGGGCTTTCGAATGGTGTATGAATTATTTGTGTTGTTATTACAAGTGTTGCTGTGACCCCCTAGGAAAAGGTTATGCCCCGCCCTGTAGATATTATGCATGTGTAAAGTGTTCTAAGCTCAGAATATCAATTTCAGATATTTTGGGCTCAGAATAAAATACATTTTCTGCCTAAACCTCAATAGATTCCCTGGCACAAAACTGGAAATCCAAAGGACAACAAATGAAATAGAAAGCTTACCCAAGCTGATAATAAATGTAATATCCACAGAGCATTAACTTTGTTTAAGGACAACTATGGGATCCTTTTAATTTCCTCTTTTCTCCTTCATTTACAAATTATTTTACCATTGACTTGACGAACAAAATCATGGCTCAGGATCAGGTTATTATTTGATTTGATTTGATTGTATTTCTATGCCGCCCTATTCCCAGAGGGACTCAGGGCGGCTCACAAACCAAGTAAGGGGGGGGGGATACAAACAGGAAAAAAAGACAACAGACAAACAACACAACAATTTAAAAACAATCAACAGCCACACAATTCGAGCGGGGATGGGAACTCATCAGCCCCAGGCCTGTCGGAACAGTATTAGGAAGATCAGTTAACAAAGTAGGAAAGAGAGAGGGAGAGGGACACAGAGAGAGAAGCTAGAAGAGCCTGATTTTTTTTCTGGGCGAGAGAGGCTATACAATTTTCTCTAATTTGGGAAATAGCTGCTGCAGTGCATGAAGCCATCAATAATATGATCAATCTTAAATAACTTGTAATGTGAGCCGAGGTGGCGCAGTGGTTAAATGCAGCACTGCAGGCTACTTCAGCTGACTGCAGTTCTGCAGTTCGGCTGTTCAAATCTCACTGGCTCAGGGTTGACTCAGCCGTCCATCCTTCCGAGGTGGGTAAAATGAGGACCCGGATTGTTGTTGGGGGCAATATGCTGACTCTGTAAACCGCTTAGAGAGGGCTGAAAGCCCTATGAAGCGGTATATAAGTCTAACTGCTATTGCTATTGCTATTTAAAGGGCATGCAAGGCAAATAAATCAACAGAGAAAATACAAGCTAACTAAAAGATGGAGAATTTATTTAAAAAATGCATTTAATCCCAAAATGTCATTAAGGCAAGTAAGTACCAGGAAAAAATTCTTTCAAAATTACACAGCAAAAAGGGAAAATTTTGAAAGCCCTTTATTTAGTAAACTTCAATCATATCTTACACAGTAAGAAAGCCTTAGAAAGGTATCTAATAACGATGTAATAGAGGGAGGAGGCTTTACTTTTGAAGAGCTTTACATATCATAACCAATGTTCTGAATTCAGGAGACCATCTGATGAAGGTTTTTTTATATAGTACAACTAGACAACCCATGATCCAATGGGTCATCCTTTGAGTGATATTCCCTTAACAATACAAAGAAACTTCTTTGGCACCAAAAGATATTATTTGGAAGATGTAGTTGAATTTTTTTCGGAGTATAAGACGCACCTTTTTCCCCCTCAAAAAACAGGCTGAAAATCTGGGGGCGTCTTATACACAGAATACAGCATTTTTGACTTCCCGAAGCCCCGTCCCTTCACCAAAATGGCTGTGCATACCCTTATGGAGGCTTTCAGAGAGCTCCTGGGGGCTGGGGAGGGCAGAAATGAGCAAAAAATGGGCTATCTTTGTTCAACAGAGAAAGAGTGAGGCAAATGTTTGCCTTGTACAATGTAATATTTCTGCTAATGTCGATGCCATGGCCAAAATCTGCCATTTCTGTCATGCAATTCTATTCTTGGAGAAACTGCCAATTTTTGCTATATGAAGGGAAAGATCAGGATAGGCAGTTTGCAACCTCTATCTAATAAACACCCAAATTTAGATAGCAATGATGAAGTTCAGGAAGAACATACCATATTTTTCGGAGTGTAAGACGCACCGAGATTTTGAAGAGGCAAATTTTTAAAAAGTAGGTAGGTATGTGTGTGTGTGTGTGTGTGTGTGTGTGTGCACACACACACACATATATACATATACATATACATATATATACATATATATATATACATATACATATACATATACATATATATATATATAAAGTATTTGTGTGCCAGAAGGGGGGTATAAGGCAATACAAACATGTTTTTTCCCCTGGACTCTTGAGTGTTTCCTAACTGTTTTAAAATAGATTCAACCACATCTGAAAAAATTATAATTGTAATTATTAGTCAGTTGCTAAGAATCTCTTCCTGGGAAGTTGTTTAAGCATGCATTATTTCCGTTTTGAATTAACATTTAGTGAGCTTAATTTACTACATTTATTACAGTCTCTTTCATCTAGATATGAAATTAAAACTACTTTGATTTTCTGATGGGTGGAATATGATGGAGGAAATATTCTAGGAGAATTCAGTAATTATGGATGTATTAATTATGTTTTATATGTTCACACACACACACACACATACACAAACACGCATCTCTCTCTCACACACACACATGTATATGTATACATATGAGAGAATATTTTTTTAAAAATTAAAAATGAACATGATGAAATAGGATTCAGGGTAAAGCCACGCAGATTTGGCCATATGAAATTTACCTTTAAAATAAATTAATTCTTAATAAATGAAATACTTACTGAGACTGCTTAATTGTCTTATTATATTTGCCAAGGAAATATTAGTAACACATTCCAGTTCATTCTTGATCCCTCGTGGCAGAGCTGTGTGGCAAAGATACCTAGGGTCTATGTTTCTTTTTACCAGAGGCATTCTGAAATATCAAGCAGCTACCAGTCCTGTGAAGAAACAGAAGAGCAAATTAAAATATAACTCACTGTTGCTTATTTCCAAATAAGATATACAAAGGATGACAAACATTTGAATATACAATTAAGGCACCTGTGAAAAGCAGGTTGACAGATGCAAAATAGGACAGAAGTCTTGCATTTTCATACTTATTTGGAAATTTTGGTTGGTGCTTATATGATAGTTTCCTTATAGAATTATAGAAACTATAGAAATCTTGTATTGTTTTGCACTGAGCCTCTTTACTATTCATTCATTGTTTGTGAAGCTGGGAGTGCTTATATTTTATAGTTCTACTAATTGTGCCAGATGGCATAAATCATTTTTTCCAAATTTGGATTTCTCTAACTGCCTGCACTATGGTATCTTAACTAATCATGTGGTATGACAGAAGATGTAGTCCAAAACTTCTGGAATGATCTAAGCTGAGAAATGTAAAAGTATTCTACAAATGTGTTAAAAATGATGGGGAAAGTGAGTACTTGATTTTAAGGGAATATAAAAGAGGATGTAGCAAATACACAGTCATCTGAAAAATAAAGTTTTTCAGAACTTTTGAGTTCTACTTGTCAGGATATAGTAAAAAACATCTGGTTCTTATCAGATACAATCTCACATGAACAACACATAACATATTATAACAATGTCATCATTTATTTTACACCCCCCTCCCCAAGCCAAAATGGTATATCAAGGTACACAAGGTACATCAGCCAGTTGTGAAAGGGCAGGAGTGAAACTTAAGTTTCATAATTAATATCTGTTTATTTTGAATGAGTTTAAATCTCCAGTTCATCAAATTCCATCATAGGATAATAAAGGAAATCAATCGTAGTCTAACAGAACTATTATGAATTTATTTTTAAAATTATGAAAAGAGGTAAAGTAGCAGATAATCTGAGGAGGAATGTTTTCCTTCATTCTGGGAAACAAAAACTTAATCAATCTGACACCACATCTGAGCAAATTCTAGAGCAAATCCTAAAAAGATTGACCTTATAAACATTGTTTTTAAAAACTTTTTTCTCCCAGGACCACTTTCCTCTTTTAAAAATTCCAGAGGACCCCAAAAGGGTTCCACCACAAAAGCGCGTAGGACAAAATCGCGCTCGACAAAAGCGCGCTGTGACATCATCACAGCGCGACGAAAAAGATCGAAAAAAAGTAAAAATAAAGCTAAAACCTTCCCCTAACCCCCCCAAACCTAACCCTAACCCTAACCCTAACCCTAACTCTTAACCTAACCCTAAACCTAACCCTAAACCTAACCGTTAAAGTAACGAAAAACGTAACGCTAACCCTTATCCTAACCGTAACGCTAACGCTAACGCTCTAAAGCTAACCCTAACCCTTAACCTAACCCTAACCCTAACCCTAACCCTTACCTTTATGTGAATCGGCTTGCTTTAATTTAATTTTTATTAATTTTTATTTGAATTTTTCGATCTTTTTCGTCGCGCTGTGATGACGTCAAAGGCGCGATTTTGTCGATCGCGCTTTTGCCGTCCGCGCTTTTGACGGGTCACGCCCCAAAAGAACATTTGTTTGCATTGGTTATATTTATCAACATTTATCATATTAAAATTTAAAATTTACACATTGCTACTGCTTGTCACAATTGTTTAATGGGATTTTAATACTGTATAACTATTATTTTTCAATATAGGTTGGCAAATAATTTAGATTTTGCAGATGGTTGTGATGGTCTTGAACTACCCTGGTATCTTATACACTTTTTAAAAAACACTCTTATAAACATGCAGTATTTACCAAAAGTCACCATAGATTTGAAAAGAGCAAGTTTTGCTAGATTAACATTTTTGTTTATGTAACTTCCTTAGTAAAGAGAGCCAGTGCAATGTAAAGGTTAAAATGATGAAATACTACCTGGGAAACAAGATTCAAGTTTATCCTCAACCATGGAAATGGAAACTTTCAGCCAATTAATCTCTCAGACCAGCATATCTCATCAAGTATTATTTTGGGGATAAAAAAGGGAGATCATGGAATAGTAATTAACTGCAAACTGAATATGGACTAGCATAAAAAGGCAGGTACAATTTTAGGTGGTATCAACAGAAATATAATTTTCAAATCCTTCCCATTTTATTCTGTTTTGGTAAGTCTATTATGGAGCACTATAGTTTAAGAGGATCAGTGGTGGGTTATGACCAGTACGCCCCGGTACAGGCATACCGGTGCCTGCCGGGAGCACCAGGTACCGTTTGGTACGGTGGTCCGGAGGGCCACTTGCCCGCCCACTGTCCTTACCTGTATTTGAGCTCTTTGGGGCTTCCGTGCATGGAGCATACGGCGTCTAGGAGACACTCCACCGAGCAGCTGGAGCATCAGGGAGGCATCATGGAGCATCATAGACACTAAGTACGCATACATGCACTGTGTGTGTACACACGCGCGCACTGCATGCGTTCATGTGGTGGACGCCGGCCCCCGTTGCACTGTACTGGTTGCACCGTACCAGTTGCACTGGGATCCGGAACCCACCACTGAAGAGGATTCAGTCAAGGCAAGTGAGGATGGACAGGGTACAAGAAACTAAATGCTATGAAGAGAGACTGAATGTTTAGCATTCAGAGGAGAAAAATTGAGGGAGAATGAAATAACATCCTTCAAATAATTGAAAATATATCATGCTGAAGGTTAAGAGCTGTTTTTCATTATTCCACTTTGTAAAACATGAAATAGTGGATTTAGCTATCATGGAGACAAATTCCAGCTGGAAAAAAGAAAACCTTTTCAACATGAAAGAAATTGGCAATAAAACTACCTACTGGTATCTAGAGAAAGGGTAGGCTTCTTTTCATTGAAACAAATGGAAGCTAGAAATGCTTTAATTTGGATTTCTGCACAGAGCAGTGCTTTGGACTTAATAGCTTAAACGACATGTTTTACATGTAAGGTTCTAAATAAACTAGCAATATATAGCAATAAATAAAAACATGAAAAATACAGAAAATAATTTTTCCATCGTATGGTTGCTCAGAGATAGCAAAGAATATATGGGGGGAAATGATAAATCAGTGGCAGAAAACCTGCTGTAAAAACAAACATTTTAGATTTATTGCTTAACTTCTCCACTGAAAATTATCAGATAACACACAATGTTAAATGTAGACAGCAAGTCATCATGCTTATTTGCAAATACACTAACACTAACTCTAATGCTTGCATGAAAAGTTCCTGAATGATAACATGAGATTAAGTTCTCATCTCTACTAACAAATTAAGAATTTGAAATCAAGGCTGCAGTTGATTTGCTGGTCTTTTAATAAAAGTTTGTGGCATTATACCACACACACACACGTTTGTCTGTATGTGTGTATGTGACACTTCTATACTAGAGAACTGAGAAATAAGCAGTTTAACGGCAATTTTTTGGAGAGATTTAAATACTTGGAAACTGAATGTTTGACATCTAATTTAAGTACAGATAATGTTTAATAATTAAATATGTAGAAGGAAAAATATAGTCCTATCTATAAGTAACATTTCTATTCTCGGGACTGTGAATATAGCAACTCATTGGACATCATGCTATCATTATTTTGGCCTCATCCAGCCCATCACAACATCCAGATATCCTAGAACCTCAGCCTCTCCTAATAAAAATTGCATAATACTTTGCATCACCTGATAATTGCACCTATTGTTCCTGTAGACATTAAATAGCACTGAGGATGAAATAAGTTCTTTCTAAAAATTCATTCACTAATATTAATTATCAATTGTCCCTGCCAGTACTACTGGAAGTACTATAGAAAAGTGACCTAAACTTTAATTCTCAGAGGCAATCTGTGATATGATCTGGTCAATGGTCAATGATATCAAAAACAGCTGAGAGGTCAAGAAAATGTAGTAGAACTGCATTTCCATTATTCTTCTCCCAAGTAATGTCACAGCAAAGGCCTGAATAAAGAGATTGACGGTATTGTTTTAGGCTGAAAAGCAGATCTCTACCTATATGGAAATAGGTCTAGAAAAGCTGTACTACCATCACAATTTTCAATATCTTCTCCAAACTGGGCTATGAGTCACTGGTTTCTGAGCAGAGAGCAAATTTTTTCAGGGAGGACTATATGACCATCAAAGAGTTGAATTTCATAAATTATTCAATATCTTCAACATTCGATAGGGGAAACTATTTACTATTTGCCGGGAACCCTCTTTTTTGCACTCCAATATTGACTTGAAAAACTAATGCAAATTGTAGGTGCATGACTTGCAAAGCCAATACAGCACACAAGATTGATCTAAGAGGATGTGAAAGTTTTATGTCTGTAATTTACCAG
This sequence comes from Thamnophis sirtalis, assembly GCF_051295495.1. Classification (NCBI taxonomy): domain Eukaryota; kingdom Metazoa; phylum Chordata; class Lepidosauria; order Squamata; family Natricidae; genus Thamnophis; species Thamnophis sirtalis. The sequence goes on along the minus strand of NW_028261386.1, from coordinate 105,553,284 downwards.
AACAGGTATATTTGATAAGGAATATGTCTGCAGTAACATACATATATACATACATTCTCAGAATATAAATGTAATTTTAAAAAGTCTACAACCTCCTGTTTCAAAACACCTTGCTTTTTAATTTCAAAACTATTTCATACTGCAATCTTAAATTATATTTACAATGTTTATTTCAAATGTATTCTAAAATTTATATTTTCTTTAAGCAACTATAAAAACACAGCAAAATATATTACAATTCATTAATCACAGAGCTGACTGTTTATTAAACTTTACAAGCATCACTAATCCCCATGATGCTATAAAATATGCTGGCCATTGTACAAATAAAGTAGAATTCAAAATAATTCCTTTTTTTAACAAGAATGCTACTTTTCTAAAGGCTGCAGTGAGGAAACTAGTGATGACTAGAACTTCTTTTAAAACTTGAAAGAAATCTACAGAATAATGATTTCTTTGGTGACTCATAAATCTGTTTGTGTATATATGTGTTGTATACCCCGACTACTGTTTGGATAAGGCCCTGTAGTTTTATTGGCAACTTTTTCGGAAGTAGTTTGTCCTTGCCTGTTTCCTAGGACTAAGAGCGAATGACTGGCTGAAAGTCATCTAACTGGCTTTATGTCTAAAGATGGACTGGAACTCACAATCTCTGGTTTCTAAGCCCGGTGTCTTTATCCACTACACCACAACTGGTTTCCAATTCCAAAATTCATGCTACCATAAATGCAGAATGAATGTCTATGTTCAAAATAAATAACTAAATGAGGGAAAATAAGACTGCACAGCTCATGGCATTAGCCTATTGTGGCATTTAAATGGAAAAACTAGACGCTAATGAAATAATAAGTTGCATCAAATACTTAAAATAGAATGAGTGATATCATGAAGGTATTATACACTTTTCGATTATTCCAAGAATGATTCATAATTAATGCTACTTCAGACTTATTTAATAAATCAATATAAAATTGTATAATTTACTATATTAAAGATTTTCAGCCAATTTTCCCCTTTCTTATTTATACAAAGCCAGAAGTGGTTAATCTCTCATTATATCACAAGAAAGCAGCTGCTCTGAAATTAGAATTATATTTCTTTATTCCTGCTTCCCCAATAGTTAATTTAATAAGCCAAATATTTTTAAATCTGACAACTAGCACATTTTTATGTAATGAATGTGAATTATAAAATATTGATATAGTTATGTGTACCATCATCTTGTGATTATTTTCCAATGATAGCTTATATGGCTTTAAAAAGCATTAAATGACTCTATATAGCATCTGTTATTACCACAAAAAAAATCAGAAAATGTTTAGATTTTCTTGTTTTAGTTGTAGTATTGTAGTAAAGGTAGCTAGTATGTACAATAATTTGATAGCTATTTTGCTTACCATCACAAGCAAATATGTGCCTGCATATTTTCCAAGAAAAAACATCTGAAGATGATTTTATGCACCCAAATAAACAAAGAATAGTGATGGAGTTGACATTTTTAATTTAAATAAAATCAAGAGTGACAGAATTGCTGCTGTTTTTTACAACGTTGTCATCTGTTATTTTATTTCATGGACAAACTGTAAAAGCTTGTTATATCAGTAACTGAATAAAGCATGGATATCGTATTATTCCTCAGCAAGTTGGGAGTATGTGGGATGAATCCACCCATATACCCATCTTGGTAAGAACCGGATATTCTTAAGTAAGCAAAGAATGTTAAGGAGAGACAGATTGTTTTTAAAGAACTGCTCATTTGTTTTGGTGTGTAACTTTTGTTTATAATATTAACACCATTATCATAATCATAGATAAGAAACAGCATCAAGGCAATTTTTTTCAAAATAATCCAAAGTATGTTAAAACACTTAAGGTCTCAGCTTTAATCGCATACACATTGAAATTGAAATGAGAACTATTCAACTCAGCATAGAGGGGCATGCATTTGCAAAGAAAAATATTTTAAATGTATCTAATATGTAAAATGAAACTAATTTCATTTCAACATGTTATAATGGCAATATTTATTAATAAATAAGCAAACCTATTATATAAATTAAAAATATAAACAGTTTTCACTGAATTAAATGTCTTGATTTAAATCAGTCTATTCTTTTGTGTACTTTTGAAACAAAGCTACAATAACCCTATACTTTTCTATTATTATTTTCAAAATGTATGCCTGACTTTTTTCCCATAGTGGTTCCTTTAAGATGGATTGAATGGAAAGTTGATTTAAACTTCTATTTGGGACTTTGAATACATTTATAAGCCGAAATGAAATTAAAGACTTCATGCCCCCTATAGAACTCAGTAAGGGATGGGACAGAAGGAAAAAAAATCCTTCACAATTTGAGAATATAAAGATGCTACTATTTATGCACTGTGGGTTTTTTGGGGGTGGGTGGGATGATTTTAAAATCCTGGGAAACCTTCACCACAATTTTAAAACTACTTCAAGCTTACAGTATTGACTGTATAACATGATTGCAACTCAACAGCTATACAGTCAATAGCATATCTTCAGTGATAACTGTTTTAGCACTTCCACATAGCAAATTGCATTTGGAGAGTCAAATGCTATTGCCTATTTGTTGAAATAATAAGTATTTGGATTTCTTGGAATACAAGCAGCCAGTTTTGTCATACGTACTAGTAGTTGGGTTCTATGGACTTCAGGGATCAATATTGAGCTATTCTGCGGATGTTTCACTTATGCTTTTACAGTATATATTAACTTTATTATGATATAAACTACTGGGAGTCACTTACATCAAGAAGAAAAAGAACAAACAAAACCACAGCAATGGCTAAGTCATATATGTACTTTCCAACTAAGCTAGTGCTTATTTATTTATCAGTAGCTAGTGGTGAAAAATAACAAAAGTAAAGCAAAGTTGGGTCTCTATGAGAATATGTTCAACACAACTGCCTCAATGATCTAAGCAGAATATTCTAAAGCCACTACAGCTTTACCAGAAAATCTTACAGTTTCTTTTCAGAATCTATATTGAGGATAGACTTACATTTTTAATTAATAAAGTATTTAATTAATAGATCATTAATACTTAAAGTTCAAAACAGCAATTACATAGCAATTAAAATGCAGCAATATGTATTTATCAAACAATTAAATGCACTAATACCTCAATTCTATCTTTAGCTATTCATCAAAAGCCAATCCCCAAATGTGTTATTTGGATGCAAAGTTGAAATAAAGCTTTTTAAAAAAAATCTAAATTTTATATTAACAGGAAGAAACATTTAACAATAAAGGATAACGTGCTTTCCAAACAAATTCTAGAACTGCACACATCACTCCAAAACTACATCTACTTCTTAGAGAATCAGAGACATCAAAAGCACATCTATACTTTGCAAAAGGGGAATAGTTTTTTCACAGACATGTAGCAACTGCTACTACTTTTCAACAAAGTATTTATGAAAGGCTTCCAACTTTAAATAGATTTTATTTTTCAAGTTTAATTACGGTATTTTTCAGAGTATAAGATGCAGCGTAGTATAAGACGCATCAAGATTTTGAAGAGACTTTTTTTTAAAAAAAAGTAGGTAGGTAGATAGAGGGATAGAGAGGGAGGTAGGGAGAGAGAGAGAGAGAGAGAGAGAGAGAGAGAGAGAGAGAGAGAGAGAGAGAGAGAAGGTAGGCAGAGGGATAAAGAGAGAGAAATATAAAGAGAAATACAGTAGATAGGTAGGGAGAGAGAGGGAGTAGTTAGGTAGGTAGATAAAGGGATATAGATAGATAGATAAGATAGATAGATAGATAGATAGATAGATAGATAGATAGATAGATAGATAGATAGATATAGAGAGAGAGAAATACAGTAGATAGGTAGGGAAAGAGAGAGAGTGGGTAGGTAGGTAGGTAGAGAAAGGGATAGAGAGAAATAGAGAGAGATAGAGAAATACAGTAGGGAGGGAGGGAGAGAGAGAGGGTGTGTGTGTGTAGGTAGGTAGGTAGTGGGATAGAGAGAAATAGAGATAGAAATATAGTATATAGGTAGGCGTTTCTGCTGGCACAGCACTTGATCAATGTAATTCTCATAAATCAGTTAAAGAGCTTTCCAAAAGGGGGAAAAAAAAGTTTTAGCATTCTGCAAACCTCCCCAAAACATTCTGTTTTTGGCGAAAACAGGCCCGTTGTTTTTTTTCAAAAACAGGCATGAATAGCCTTGGGCAGGGCCTTGCAGAGTGCTCCTGGAGGGGCCAAAAACGAGCAAAAAATGACCCCTTTTCTGTCAAAAAATTGCATGCATAACCTTATGGAGGCTTGTAGACTGCTGCTTGGGGCTGGAGGGCAAAAAACAGCCTGTTTTTTGCTCATTTCTGCCCTCCCCAGCCCCCAGGAGTTCTCTGAAAGCCTCCCTAAGGGTATGCACAGCCATTTTGGTGAACGGGCCGGGGCTTCAGGAGTTAAAAAATGCTGTATTCGGTGTATAAGGCGCCCCCAGATTTTCAGCCTCTTTTTTGAGGAAAAAAGGTTCGTCTTATACTCTGAAAAATACGGTAATCTCATTTTACTTCCAAACCATTCCATTTTCTAGGATTAGGAGACACTGGAGTTAGGTAATTTGACATATTTAAATTACTGTTAATTTATGAGAAAGAAACAGATTTTGATTAAATAAAGAAATAAACAAAGAACAAACAAGAGAGCTTTTTTAAAAAAATCAATAAATTGTGAGAAATTCTACAAATGTTCTAAAATTGCACAATATATAGCAAGAATGCCCTGTGCTAAATACAGATTACATAATAAATCTGTTCTCTTGTGTAAAAACTGGATTACAGCTATATGCCAAATTAAACTAAAACAACAGCAGAGATTTGTGACATAGATCAAAAGATTTAAACTTTTTTTTCATGTGTGTGTAAAATAAATCTGGGCCATGAAATTGTAAGCTCGTGCTGAAAGATGGTGTTGCATTTGCAACTAACAAATATCAAACAAGCAAAAACAGCAAGTTTAAATCTTCTATCTAAACTCAAAATCCATTGCAGGAAATTCATAATGCAGTGGAGTTGAGTTCCAGGATAGATATCTGCTATGAGATGTTGCTTCTTGTTTTCATGTGTGTGTTCATGATACACCTGACTAGTTGTATAACATCTGTGATTATTATTTTTTAGAATGTGACAAGTGTTAAAGTATAACAGTATACTTAAACTACTGTAATTAATTAAAAATTAAATTTTCCCGCAGTAATATTGCAGCTAAGAAATCAAGAAGCTGTTGTCAAACATGTTGTCACATTTAGATTTTTTACAATTAAAGCATTAGATGGCATTAGCTCTTATGGTTATATCCCTTTCATAATCGTTCAATTGTCATTTCTAAATACTGTAAACTGTGTGTGTGTGTGCGCGCGTGTGTGTAAAATTCCACAATGCAATTTATGAAAATACAAGATCCATAATAATGGATGCAGTGATACCCCACATTCTAACAGAATTTTTCTTGTTCAGGACTTTAGCCATTTAGAAACAAGAATCTTGTAGTATTGTTTGAGGCTTGCAAAAGAATTGGAATGAAAGAAGAAAGCAATACCTTTTTTCTCTTCTATACTATCTTGAAATCTCCTATGTACTATTAAAGTGCTCAGGTTTCTCGGCTAGCTTTTATCTTTAAATGTTTAGAGTAGAACAGGGAACTGGCTAGGAAATGAAGAAAGAATGTTTGCCACTTTTAGTTTTTTTTTTCTTACCTGAAACTGCCCTTTACATACTCTATACAGACATGATTTTTTAAAAAAAACATAATATAGATGCACCTAACTTCTCATGTCACATTCCTCTTAAGCATATTAAAACGTTCCTCAATAATAGCAAGCCATCAGACAGTACCTTCCCCCTGCTTTTTCAAACATGTTATACTAAAATAAATGGATAGTCTGGGGCCACCAAGGAGAATCCTGTGTTGGAGCCAAAGCTCTGGGGGCTGTTACTGGTATGAATATTGGAACGACCCAGTGACTTTTGTTCCAGGTTCAGTCTGGACTCACCTCCTTGCCCTGGGCACATGCATATACTCTTATTATGGACAGTGCTTTCATCTGCCTTTGGATCATGTAAGCTAACAAGCATAAATCTTTGCTTGGTACCCAAAAACTTCAGTTAATATAGGACTTGCAATGTGAAAATAGGCTGCCAAGTTCCAATCACCAGAGTTCTTTTTTCCCCCTGGAATTTACTCAGGGATGGAATTTACCTGGAATCAAGGGTAGAACTTGGCTCAATGTAACATAACTCAATATAACTCAATAATATTTTATTCTGTCATGAACACCAGCCCTTGAATTATATTCAAAATGTTTTGCAGTGAAACCATTCTGCATTAATTAATGACAGAGATCTCTCTACTAAGAAGCAGAGAAGACAAGATTCAGCAGTCACTCCAATCCAGGTTTTTAGATTCTTTGGAAAACTGTGATTTAACACATATATGCCATATATATATATTTGGAGTCAATCAACTGTAGATCCAAGTAATTTTTTAAAAACAGCAAATAAGAAACATTAGGATTTACTTCAAAAGGGGCATTGGTCTTACCTGAGACGCCCTTTCTCATGACGAAGGAAGAGTCCAAGATGGGCTATTCTAGTCTGCTAGCTCGCTGACTGAATTGAAAGTCTGAAGACATGCCTCCCTGGTAACGCTTCTTAGTCGAACAATGAAGACGAAGCGAGTGGAATCTTGTACTCTGTCCAGTCCAAACTTCTCCCCTTCCTGGCAACTGGCCAACCAATCAACCGGGTGGATCTGGACTCTCCCGTCGATTGTCATGAGAAAGGGCATCTCAGGTAAAACCAACACCCCTTCTCCATGTATTGACGAAAGAGTCTGGGATGGGACACACCAAAGCCTTGGCAGTCCTATGGGTGAGATCTGTCCTGGCCTAAAATGCCATCCTCCTCATGCACTCTCTGAAGCACATACCTACCGAATGCCAGCTCTGCTGAGGAGTATGCATCAAGTCTGTAATGGCGGATGAACACCTGTGATGTCCAGGTTGCCGCCCGACATATCTCCTCCACAGAAGCCTATATAGCCCAGGCCGCCATAGTGGCCACACTTCTCGTAGAATGGGCCGTGATCCTCCGGGGCACTGGGAGAGCCTGAATCTCATAGGCTCTGGCAATACAAGCCCGCAACCAACGACCTACTGTGGAAGGTGTCACCCTGTGGCCCAGAGCTGATGGCTGAAAGGATATGAACAGGGCCTCAGTCTTCCTGAAGGAAGAGGTCCTGGAGATGTAAATAAGGAGGGTCCTTCTTACATCCAATTTATGCTATTGCCTTTCCAAGGGATGCTGAGGCCGAGGACAAAGGTCTGGCAGTATAATGGCAGAAACAATGAGAGAAATTCTGGCAGAAGCATCGGTGATATAGGATTGCACTACTACTGGAAGGACACAGGATGATGAAATGAAATGTTATAATAAAAATTAAGTTAAACTTAGTTAAATTTTGAGTATTATGTATAAAAAAGGTAATAATAGTTATAGTCAAATAAATGGTTAATAATGATAATAATGCATATATATATATATATATATATATATATATATATATATATATATATATATATATATATATATATATACACACACACACACACACACACACACTAGATTGATAATATGAATTTTTACACAAATTGTGAGGAATATGGAGAGGATTCTGAAAAGCTTTGTTATAAAAAATAAATAACTCTCTATAGAATAGAATATAAATATGTAATACTATCAGATATATTTCAGGATGATGTAATGAAATGCCATAATATAAATGTATTTTAAATTTAGAATACTTTACATAAAAAGGATGTAATAATCGGTTATAGTCAAATGAATGTTTAATAATCATAATTGTATACATATATATTAGATTGATGATATGAGACTTTACGTAAATTGCAAGTGAAGACTATTGTGAGGAAGCACAAAAGTTTTGTAACCAATCGACACACTGTAAGTAATTGGAGAAAGGTTTTTATACTTTGTGTGGGTTTATGTTTGTTTGTTTTGTGTTTGTTTAAAAATAAAAACTTTAATAAAAAAAATCTGGCAGTATTAACTCCTGTGCTTGGTGAAACAAGGAGTTAACCTTCGGCATAAAGGCCTGGTCCACCCACAGGACCATCTTGTTCACATGAAAAACACAGAGATCCTTTCTCACCGATAATGCCGCCAACTCTGATAACCATCTAGCAGACGTGATAGCCACTAGGAATGCCACCTTACACGAGAGTAGACATAAGCTGGCCTCAAAGGTAGCTGTGGTCAGGGCCTGCAACACCTTGGGCAAATCCCAGGGGCATGCAGCAGTGTATCGCTGGGGGCCATAAATTAGATGTGCCACTGAGAAAGGCTCAAAAGGATGGTAAGCTAGGGAACTAAAACCACACACTTTCAGAACTGAGGCTAAGGCCGCGACCTGGCACCGCAGGGTGTTCAGGGAAGAGTCCTCTCTCTAGATCTCCCTGCAGGAATTCCAGTACATCCACCACTGCGGCCAAGGTGGAGTCTAAATGTCCCTTCTCACACCAGTCACAAAATATCTTCCAAGTCGCATTGTAAATGCAGATGGTAGAAGGCCATCTGGTTGCCTGAATCGTCCTTATGAACTTATTAGAAAGTTTCTCCCATTTCAGCAGCTTCCACTCAACCACCAAATGTAACCACTGGGGCTCTGGATGACTCTGGATGATGAGGGAGACCTTCTCTGCGGGAATTGTCCAAGGTTGGGCAACTGACAGGCCAACCAGATTGGCAAACCACGGTCACCTGGGCCAGTGAGGAGCTACCAACAAGACCCTCGCTCTCTCAATCAACACCTTCCTGACTACAGCCAGGATCAGAGGCAGCAGGAGGAAGGCATACAGTAGACCCCTGAGCCACAGGCATCGTAGCATGTCCACTCCTTCTGCTCCCGGAGCTGGGAACTTAGAGAAGAAATTGGGAAGGTAAGAGTTCACTGGAGAGGCAAAGAGATCCAGAATCGGGTGGCCACAAACAGACTGGGATGCAGACGCCACTCTGAGTGGTCAACAGTGGCCCTGCTCAATCAGTCTGCATGCACGTTGGATACTCCCGCAATGTGTTCTGCCCTGATCAAAAGCAGGTGAGTTTCTGCATAATGTCTCTGATTCTGTCATAAGGGACTTCAACCGAGTCCCCCCTAGTAATTGATGTGGACCTTCATTGCCACATTGTCCATCAGGAGGAGGACATGGTGCCCAGAAACCTGCTGCTGGAAAGCCCTGAGGGCTAGGCGAGCCGCCCATAGCTCCAGCCAGCTGATATTGTTGCGTAGCTCCTGAGTTGTCCACCGCCCCTGGGCTACTTGGTCCCTGAAATGGGCCAGCCTTCTGGTATGGCAGCATAAACCACTGGAGTGGCATGGTGTGGAATTGTGCCCAGGATATGAGGGAGATGCAGGAGATTAGTTTCCCCAAAAGCTGGGGCAGCAGTGCCAACCGACCACCTTGTCTGCCTGCATCTGGGCTGTCAACGTCCCGATGCAATCCTGTCACTCCTGGGAGAGAAAGACTTGTCCTAAAAGAGTGTCTATGAGTGCCCCAAGTGCAGCAGTCGTATAATGGGGACGAGATGACATTTGTCCAGATTTATAGAAAACCTATGGTCTCTTAGAACCTGAATTGTGATAAGAATATCCCTTTCCGCCTGCTGACGGGATGATGTCTGAATTAACAGGTCGTCTATGTAACACTGGATTCAGATTGGCAAGATTCGGAGATATGCAGCCAGGGCTGCCAGAATTTTGGTGAATGTCCTTGGGGCTGACGCAAGGCCGAATGGAAGGGCTGCGTATTGAAAATGTCGGCTGTTGTAACGGAATCTCAGAAATCTCTGTGATCGAGATGTATAGGGTTATGGAGGTAAGCCTCCGTCAGGTCCACTGATGTGTACCTACTCTAAATCTCCACACTTATCCAAACTAATCCAGGGGAAAACCTAAATTTAATCATCAAAACGTCGATAACTCAGAACCCTGAGCTTGAATCTACGTCCTGCAAGCTGAAACTGAATTGAAACTGAGAACCGTTACCAGGGAGGCGTGTCTTCAGACTTTTAATTCAGTCAAAGAGCTAGCAGGCTAGAATAAGCCATCCTGGACTCTCCGTCGATACCATGAAGAATGGCCAATTTCACATTTTCTAATTTGTAGATAAGCTTTTAAATATTTTTTATAAAGAATTTGTAGCTTTTTTCTAATATTAATGGATGTCATAATTACAAGTTTGTATGTGAAAAGCAGCTGAAATTAATTACACAGTTGTCAAGTGCATTTCTTGCAATATATTAGCTATATTCATAAATTTATTTTTCACAGAAATGTGATAAAAATTCATATCACCATAGACTCTATAGTAAATAATTAATTGTAGATTAATTGATAAAGCTCCAGAAATAAGTGCTGTGTCACAGGTCTGTATAAAATGCATTTTCCCCGTGAAAATGATTTGAAAATTATGTATATAATTTGATGCATAGAAGAGAGAAGTTCCAGATAAAACAGAATAATTCACAAGCAATATAGCATCAAGCTTAAATCCTAAGAACCACAACTGCACACTCTTGCATCGAGAGTATACATGAAAAATGCATTAAACACTGCTAAAACTTTGTATGTGTGCTCTGTGCCTCCATATACAGTTTATTGAAAGAAAATGTATTTGAAAATTAAAGTATTATGTACTGTAACACAGACAAACAAGCAAATAAGTTAAAGAAGTCTGAAGCAAAACCAAAAGTATTAGATAATACTAAAAGTGTTAGATAAGGATTATCTAAAAGTGATAGATAAGGACGACATGAAGGATATTATTTGACATAAAGACATTATTAAAGCACTATCATTAGCTGATGACTTGTTGGTTTTGGAGGATCCTTTACAGGGACTTGAAACATTAATGGGAAAAATTAAAAGAATTTGGTACCTTAGCAGATTTTAAGATTAACAAACAGAATACGATGTCAAGAGTAAATATGAAAATAGAGGATCAAACAGAATTGATAAAAATGGGGTTTAAAACTGAGGGGGGGGGAGTCAAGTATATGGTTATAAAGATGACAAATGTGAATTGGGCATTATTTCCAAATAATTAGTTTGAGACACAGAATGATTTTTTCAGACTATACCAGTTTTACAACTGATGCACCCTTTAAAAAATGGCAGCAGGATTTATCTATGTTTGTAGGGAAGGGAAACACCATGTGTTAAAATATACGGTGTTGCAAGATGCAAAGAAAAGAGAAGAAATGGCTTTTCCCAACTTGAAATTGTATTTGCAGCTTGCTGTTTATTTTGGAAGAAAGAGTGGGTTGGGAAATAGAAGACATTTGGAGTTGGAAGGATATGACCCAAGATTCCGATGACATGGATAATTGTTGCACAATAAAGTCAAGGTTAATGCAAGTTTTAAATGTAGATTATGTTAGACATGCCAATTGAGAATATGGAATAGGTACAGAAATAATGATGAGAAATAATAGACAAATACTAACATCATGAAAAACTAGATTTCTGTCAAAGGAAATATAAACCAACATCAAGAGAACAATTGACGGCAGAGGGACATAGTTGTTAATGGTTTTCCTATTTACAGGTTTAAGAAAGATTTAAAGTAGATACAGTGGGACCTCGGGTCCCGAACAGCTCAGAGGACGAACAATTCGGGTGCCGACTGAAAAATCTGTTAAATGTTTCACTCATGTCACGAAATACATCCTCAGGTGCCGAATAAACACAGCCGTGGCAATTTCCCCTTCCGTGCCACTTTCTGTGTGTGCAGTTTGTCTTGCTTCTGGTCACAATCAAATTGGATGCCGACCAAAGTCCTGGAACGGATACAGTCGGCACCTGTAAAAGCATTTATGATGCTAAATATTGTAAGATTGACTTTGAAACAGAATTGTATACAAATGATGGACATATGAGTGCTAAAATATATAAACTTTATTGAAATTTGAAACAAGAATATATAAAACAATGCATGATAAAATGAGTTAAAAATTTTCATTACACCAGTGGTGTCAAACTGAAGGCTTGGGGGCTAGATCTGGCCCGCAGGGTGCTTAGATCTGGCCCACTGGGTCACCCTGGAAACAGCAATGAACAAGCCTGCAGTGCCTCTGCCAGAGAAAATGGAGCTTGGGAGGGTCACATGCAGCACTTCCGAGCTCCGTTTTCACTGGCAGAGGGTTGCAGGAAGCCATTACAACTGAAAATGGAGCTCGGGAGACCGTTTTTGCTAGCAGAGTGCTCATGTCACCACAGGTCACTCTGACATGAGTGATATCGAGCTGGCCATGCCCACCCTGGCCACACACACAAACCTCCCCTGCCCCCGAGGTCAAACACAACCCTGATGCAGTCCTCAATTCAATCGAGTTTGACACCCCTGTATTACGCTATATAGCTGGAACAATGGGAAATTTTGTGGTTAAAAGGATATATAGAAAACATGTATATTTAAAAAATATTCATACAATTTTTGCTTTATATACTTGTATCTGACACTTAGGGCAATAAATGGAGATGTTAATAACCAAATGGCATCTATTTTTTTTTTTAAACGACACAATTTAACTACTGTATTAAGCTCAACCATCATGGTTGTCAACTACTGTTTCCCTGACTGATAAGTGAATTCTTAAGTTCTTCTCCTAATGCATATGGAATATTTTGTCATCAGTACATTACACAGATGACAACTCAATCTGTAAATATGAAGATGTCATAATTATGGGCCAACAATAGGATTTTGTGTGTGGCATACCTGTGAGCTAAGTACGTAAACAGCTAATGTGACAGCTTGATGTACGGAGCTGTCACAATTACAGTATGTCCTTAGATTATATAGTCCATACAGATAGAGAGGTAAATGCACAGACACAAATGATGTACCTACTATCAAACATATGATTCTCAAGTCTAAAAATAGCATGTTAAAAAGTATATCATCATTTAATATACAGTGCTTTTTAATTAATAGCATTAATAACAACTAAAAGACCCAAATAAAATTAGCATTACAACAGACATGTAGAGAAAAGTCTATTGCTACAGGTGAAACTCAAAAAATTAGAATATTGTGCAAAAGTTCATTTATTTCAGTAATGCAACTTAAAAGGTGAAACTAATATATGATATAGACTCATTACATGCAAAGCAAGAGCGTTCAAGCCATGATTTGTCATAATTTGTCATAATTAATGCTTCCTTCCACAGATGAGCTTTATGGGGATGTTGGCTTCATTTTTCAGCAGGACTTGGCACCTGCCCACACTGCCAAAAGCACCAAAAGCTCGTTCAATGACCGTGGGATTACTGTGCTTGATTGGCCAGCAACCTCGCCTGACCTGAACCCCATAGAGAATCTATGGGGCATTGCCAAGAGAAAGACGAGAGACATGAGACCGAACAATGCAGAATAGCTGAAGGACGCTATTGAAGCATCCTGGTCTTCCATAACCACTCAGCAGTGCCACAGGCTGATAGCTTCCATGCCACGCCACATTGAGGCAGTAATTGCTGCAAAAGGGGCCCAAACCAAGTACTGAGTACATATGCATGCTTATACTTTTCAGAGGTCTGATATTGTTCTATGTACAATCCTTGTTTTATTGATTGAATGTAATATTCTAATTTTCTAAGATTGTGGATTTGGGGTTTTCATGAGCTGTATGCCATAATCATCACAATTATGACAAATCATGGCTTGAACTATCTTGCTTTGCATGTAATGAGTCTATCTCATATATTAGTTTCACCTTTGCATTATTGAAATAAATGAACTTTTGCACGATATTCTAATTTTTTGAGTTTCACCTGTACTCCTAAAATCTTTTCTTTGAAGCCATTGTCAGCCCTCCTCCCAACAGGTAGATTTCCAGATTGGGAATCAACTCAAAAGAAAGGCTAGGAGTACTTGCAATGCCATAATAATGAAACTCACAAGTCTAATTGTGAAGTACCGGTACCTCTTCCCCTTCTTATACCCATGTGAATTCAGGAAGTGTATGTCTGAGCCGTTGCTACATATGGTACTCGTTTGGACTTAAGATATGCTTTCCAACAGATCTGGCCTATCTTCATCAAAATCATCATCACACTTCACACTTCTCCTTTTATAGAAATTTCTTTCTCAAGTAAAGCATCTCCCTACAAGCGCACAAATCAAGCATCCGTCTTTTTATAGTATAATAATGCATTTACACTTGCTCATAATTCTTCTGAATATTAAATTAGGTAAAGATTTTCCAGTGACAGAGATTATTAGTGCAAGGGAGCAAGAAGGTATTCCTAAATTATTATACTCTGAATTTTAATACAATCATGTGTTCAGGTTTCATAAGATGTATAGTATTATAATAAAATATTTTCAAATGTGAATATTTTGAAACACGTATAAGCATTTCCACACCTTTTATTTTGCAACAGTATTAAAAAAGAACATAAATGGATTCTGTTAAGCCATTATTTAACATGAAAATACAAGATTAAGTGAAATCACTTTGCTATCATAATGTTCAATCTATTTTATTTTCAATTTGCATAATTTGCTTTGACTGCTAAGCAATAAATCAAATGTATCTTGATATATTCCATAGTTAAATGAATTATTGTGTTTCCTGTCTGTCCTCTTTTGCAGAAAATACAATTGCAGAACAGCTGCTGTTGGAGCAGTAATAAAGGCTTTATATTGGCTACAGTATATGGAAATCCAGAGGAGAAGATTTTTGCTTTCAAAAATAACTTCCCAATCAATCTATCAACAACTCTCCATCATGCACCACAGATGCATATTTGATTGTTTTCCAGCTCAATAATTGAAGTATAAGATCAAGATGAACATGACTAGCTTGGGAAGAACATTTAAATCACACTAGATGTGTTCTAGAATCTCTTTTAGAAAAATATAGAAGTAGGTTTTGAATTGACTCCTAAGCCTAAACCTGCAATTTGATCTTGTTAAGAAACATGTTGAAGCCTTTAGTAGGCAATCCGAAATAAATTCCTGTGAGTTCATTTAGACTTATTTTAAAAACTGAATCTTAAAATAAACACATTTATTCTACCTTTCACAACATAAAAGCCAAAAAGTATTCATATATTTATTTCTTAATCAAGTACATGACATTTCATAATTGTCCAGTTTTTTATTTTTATTGAAAGAAGTTTACATCTATATTAAATTCAGATTATATCAAAATGGATCTCACGATAGCAGACATCCATTTTCAAAAATTCCAAAAATGAACAGCTTAAAAATCAAGATAACTTTTAACAGTTATCAGAATGAAGGCACAGAGAAATAGTGAGTCTTTGTATTCTGAACTAAAATATCTTTAGTAGTCAGCTCTAGACAATATGAATAATATACCATATTATTTTTTAACCAGATTCCCTTAGCCATTCAATGATGCCAGGACAGTCATATGACCTTTACAGTTAAGTTTCTTTGTGGAAATAACTATGATCTGCTGAAGCATCAGAAATAGAATAGGATAACAGAATGCTTGCTTGTGCATTGATCCTTATCTCCCTGAATTCACAGTAGATTTGATACCTATTTTTTCCAGCTGGTATCATTAGCCTTGATAGATGACATGCCTGTGTTAACTGCTGGGACAGTCTAAAATTTAGCCTATTATTATTTCTAGACTAAGTACATTCTATCAGAAATGGGGGCAGAACAGGTTGAAAAATCAAATATGTAGGAGAAAGAAACAAAGATACTGAAAGAAACCTGCAGAGATGATAACAGGAATGGAATGTCACTATGGACTGCAGGGAAAAATGGGCATCATCTCAAAAGAGGATTTTGTCTTTTAACCTAAATGCATCCAATAGGGACTTCAATAAGATGTTTACAAGTAGAGATACATGAAAGAGAGAGGAAAGAGATGGGAGTATAAAGAGAGACATACATTTTTAATGGAGTACTAGCAGTGTAGTTCACAGGGCATAGTTTAATCACAATGTGATTAAACCTGGATGGAATCACCAGGAATGAGGAAAAACAAAACTATCACAAAATGCAAGTCTGTAATTAAAAGCAATAAGGTCCTTCTGTTTGGAATTAAATGCATAATCCATTTTTTTTAAAGTATTTGTAACTTCAGTTCTAATAATAATAGTGTAAATTATGTTTATGTTCAACAATTTTATGCTTTTAGCTTTGGAATAGGAGATTAAAATAAACTTTCTATAAACGAAGGGAATATACAAAGCAATGCAAGGGTGGTTTGTAAAACAGTAATGTGATTGTGGTAAACAGAATTAGTATAAATACTATTTTTCTTTTTATCTCACACTTAATCTCTGTGGCCAATATTTCTCATTCCCTTTCTATGCTTAATATAGCACTGCTTACCCTGAAAAGAAATTGTGTAATCAGTAGTAAATTAAGGGTTCAGTGCAAGGAAAATAAGATACATTTTATTAAGCAATTTTTCAAAGTCTCTAAAATCGTAATTCTCAATAGCTTATATACTAACCTCAGTGAAATAAAGATACTGGGGGGAAAGAGAATTGATACCCATTTAATACCCAGGAAACAAGTCAATGGTAAGTCAATATTAAGAGTAGTGGAAAAATATATCTTGCTCTTTTGATAATATAAGATATGGAAGCTTCACTCTAGAAGCAGGTTGAGTCTATTTGATTATGATCTTTCAAGGCTAGTTCAGGACTTAGTTGTATTTAAAGAGTGAATCGACTGGAATCAATGAGGCTTAATTCAGTCTTAGGTTCTATTATACCAATAGATATATTCTACATAGGCTGACTTCAGACATAATTTAATATTTAAACTAAATAAAAGCAAATAAAATGACAGTTGGTCTTATCTGAACTGTTATTTTGGGAGGTTTGCAGGATTAGCCAGGATTGGGTATTGTGATGTCCAATTGGCCTCGAGACAGAGTTAAACTGAAGTCACCCCTCTGTGCTCCTTGCTTCTGATTCCCAGTTTCAACGAGTCAAGTCCACTGAAAAACACCTGAAAACAAGTCATAAGGAAACACACCCTATCCCCTGAAATCCCCAACCCCATGGACCAATGCTAGGGCGAGAACCTGGCTAATCTTGCAAACTTCCCAAAATAACAGTTAAATAAGACCAACTGTCATTTTCTGGAGGAATTTGCAGGATTAGCCAGGATTGGGACATACCCAAGTTAACGTCCCTCAGGGGGGGCACTATTGGTCCTGGGCTCCTCATGCTACCACCTGCTGTAACACCCTATGACCAAACGCCGCATCAGCCAATGCATAAGCATCTAACCTGTAGTGCCTGATAAAGGGAGATAGGGACGCCCACGTAGCAGCCCTACAAATCTCCGTAAATAGGTGCCTGTGTAGCCCAGGCCGCCACCGTAGCCGCGCTCCTGGTGGAATGTGCTGTGATGCCCTGGGGAACCGGTAGGTGCTGAACCTCATAGGCCAGTGCGATGGCCAATTTTATCCACCTCCCTATAGCAGAGGAGGACACCCTCTTCCCCAAGGAAGATGGGTAAAAGGATATGAAAAATGCCTCAGATTAGATGCATAAGGCACGCCTGACATCCAGCCTGTGCCAAAGGCGTTCCCTATCTCATGACAGGTCTGGGCAAAAATCCGTGATCTGTGAAAAAGGGAATTTACCTTGGGAAGAAAAGTCAGATCCAGTCACAGGATGACCCGAGTATCGTTGAATGTACAAAGATTTGACCTGGAGGACAACGCCCCCAGTTCGGAAATGCAGTGGGCCAAGGTGACCGCCACAAGAAACACTACCTTAAAGGACTTCAGGCCTACTGTCCTCAGTGGTTCGAATGGCACCCCTGTCATGGCTTGGAGAACCATAGTGAGGCTCCATGTTGGAAATCTGTGGACTACTGGTGGGGGCAGAAGTTGCCTATGCCCCTCAGGAACCTCTTAACTAATGGAAGCTGGGAAAGTGGAATGAGCCCTTCTTCCTAAATGACCGTGGATAGGGCTGCTACCTGTCTCCTAAGGGTGCCATGTGAGAGCCCCTTATCCAACCCCTCTTGGAGAAATTCCAAGACCTGTGATACTGAAGCCTCGCAGGGATTCGCTCCCGAGGCCCGGCACCACTCTGCAAAAACCCACCAGGTGGAATCATAGATCCTAGTGGTGGAACCCCTGCGTGAGACCTCAATGGTGGAATTTACCCTCTGGGAAAGCGCGGCATCCCCCAGGCGCTCCTGCTCAACCTCCACATGGCTAGTTGCAGCCACTGTGGCTCAGGGTGCATTAGGTTCCTCTGCCTGAGGTCTATATCCCTCCCCAGGATTCTCCACGGTTGTGACACTGACAGGCACATGAGGTCCACAAACCATGCTCCACACGGCCAGTAAGGCGCTCCTAAGATGAGCTCCGCCCTCTCTGAGACCACCTTCCGAACTACCCCAGGGAGAAGGGGAAAGGGAGGGAAAGCGTAGAGCAGGCCCTCTGGCCATGGAGTCCGAAGAGCGTTGACCCCCTCCATCCCCCGAGTCGGGAACTGAAAGAAACACTCCACCTGAGCGTTCTGCGGTGTAGCAAACAGGTCCATCTCTGGACAGCCGAACCTGGAGCAGATGGTCTGGAACAGTTCCAGAAGAAGACTCCGCTCTCCATGTTTGACCGTGGACCAACTGAGCCAATTGGTCTGATGGTTGTTCACTCCCATGATGTGCTCCACCCTGAGTGATCGAAGATGCCTCTCCGCCCAGGCGCCAATTGCCATCGCCTCGGTCCAAAGAGCCCTGGAGTATGTGCCACCTTGCCGGTTGATGTGGGCCTTCACCATGATGTTGTCGGTCAGCACCAAAACATCCCAGTCTTGAACCTGGTCCTTGAAGTGCCACAGCGCCAAGTGAATCGCTCATATCTCCATCCAACTGATAGTGTGCTGGAGGTCTGTCCAAGTCCATTGGCTCTGCGCCATCTGGGACTCCAAGAGAGCTCCCCACCGATACAAGCTGGCATCTGTTGTCAGGATGAGGCGCTCCAGCTCCCTGAACTTGCAGCCCTTGTGTAGCATCGGGGAGAGCCACCACCTCAATGACAGCTGCACCTGCGGTGTAACTGGAACCTTTGCTTCGGAGTTGCTGGAGTTGGACCTTCAATGTGGCAGGAGATGCCACTGAAGTGGCCTCGCATGCAGACAAGCCCAAGGCACCATGTCTATGCAAGAAATGAATTTCCCTAGCAGGCTGGAAAGCACTACTACAGGAACAAAATGCTGACGTCTAACTTGTCTAGCCAAGGCCAACAACTAACTTACGTCATGGGACAGGAACATCTTCCCCAACCTGGAATCTTCATCTCCCCAGATGAAGAATCCTAGTGCTGGGAACCAGAGAACTCTTATCCAAATTCACTGAAAAACCTAACTGTTGGAGCGTAGACACAACTAATAAAATGTCCTCCCTCGCACGCTTGAACGCCGCCGTCTGGACCAAGATGTCATCAAGATAACATTGGATCCTGATGGAGCGGTCCCGGAGGGAAGCCACCACAGCAGCCAGAACCTTAGTGAAGGTCCGAGGCACGGACGCCAGCCCAAAGAAGTAAGGCCCTATACTGATAATGCCTACCTAAATAGGAGAACCTGAGGTATTTACGATGGCCCAGAGAATATGGGGATATGGAGATAAGCCTCCGTCAGGTCGATGGAGACCATGAAGTCATTACATCTGATCCCCGCCAAAATGGATTTAAGTGATGCCATCTTGAATCTCCTGTAGACCAAGTGAAAATTTAGAAGTTTCGGATCCAGTATCACCCTCCATCCCCCCAAACTTTTCAGAACGACAAAGAGATTAGAATAGAATCCCAACCCAACTTGGTCTGGTGGAACCAGTTCCACCGCCCTAATATCTAAGAGGTGTCGGATCGCCTGTCTCATGAGCTTGTGTTTATCCCTACTCTTGGCAACTGAAAATGTCCTAAAGTGGTTTGGAGGAATGGAGAATAACTCCAGGCGCAGGCCAAATCTGATGGTGTTCAGAACCCAGGCATCTGTGGTAAGCTCAGCCCAGGCGTCGGCAAACTGGATAAGTCTACCACCTATGGGTAGGGTCACTATTGATCTATATGCCCTGGCGGTAGGGACGGCCACATCCCCCCCCCGAAGGGAACTCTTCCCTTGAGGTTGGAACCTAGGCCTATCCCTCGGGTAGTGCCTATCAGACTGCCTATCTGATCTTGAAAAATACCTGCTATGTTGAGCTTTCTGATCTGACTGACGATAGGGCTGTTTCCGAAAATAAGGTGCAGACTTTTGCTCTGACTTCTTGGCGGGAGTGGGCATGACCTTCTTCTAATTCTTGTCCTCAATGAGAATCGGTCCAACGGGACACCGAAAAGGGATCCCCCAGCATAAGGTGATGAGGCCAGGTGCCATTTCACCTTGGTCTCAGCTTGCCACCCCCGCAGCCACAGAAGACGTCAGGAGTCACCGAGGATGCCATCGCCCGGGAAGCATACTTCATGGCATGCAGGGTGGCGTCTGCAGAGAATTGTGTGACAGCAACCAGCTTGTTGAGATCCTGATGAGTACCCACCGCCTCAGGCAGGATCCGTTCCTGCATCTGTTGGAGCCAAAGGATAGTTGAAGAACGATGCTGAGGCAACTGCCTTGATGGCACACATGGAAGACTGGAACATCTTACGAAGAGTTAGCTCCGCCTTTTTGTCATCGGTTTTCAAGTAATCAGCCACATCGCCAGACATCACCGTAGACGTGGAAGCCAAGGCCACCACTGGAGGGTCAACTGTGGGCACCTACAAAGCCTCAGAGAAACTAGGCTCTATGTTAAAGAATCTCCTATTACTGCTACTAGGGTTAGGAAATGTCGTTGGCTTTCCCCACTGCTTCTTAACTACTTCCAAGAATAGTTTAGGGGAAGGATTTCCTCCTTCGCTGCGGGAGGCTCTAAGAAAACCGGGCCTTCTGGTTTTTTCCCCGGGCCACCTTCCTTGGCGCCCTCTGTCTCCCCCAGTTGCGCTGTGGCCCTAGCCTTACGGAGTAGAGATTTGAACAAATCCGGGGGAAACAAGCCTGAGAATGCTGGTGTTTCAGGTTTTGAGGGATCCTCATCATTGGACATATTTACTTCTCTCTGAACGTGATCCCCCGACATGGAACGTTCGCTAGCCATAGAAAGTGAAACCGGCTGGCGCACTCCTGAGAGGGAAGATCTAGGCCTGGCCTGTGCAGTGTTTCCTCCCCCACCCCCAGTGGCCTTTGCCACAGTTGCAGGTCTTGCAATCCCTTTCTGTAACCCAATAGCAATTCCATGTGAAATTGCAGAGGAAATAAACCTCTAAATGCTTGCAGGAAGCTGCTCCATGTCCCTAAGGAAAGAATCCTCCTCCTCCACCTGTGCACAGTTATCAGTCTGTGGAGCCAAGGATGGCCTAATGGGACTATCCTCCTCCCTGGCCCCCCTGCATTGAAAGGGATCCCTCAGATAGGGGCCCTCTTCCACCATGGGGGGGAGGGGAAATGTCCCCTGCATATTCCCTAACATATACCCCCCAGGATGGCAGAGATAAGATCGAGGCCTCGTAGCAGCCTCTGCCTCAGCCCAAGTGTCCCGCTGGAACATGAGGCCCAAAATGGCCACCAGAATGGTATCCGGCCCCTAAAAGCCCCAAAAACAAAGTTCAAAACCCTTACCGGCAGCCGGGAGCAAGCCACACCAAGAGGGGGCTTCCAGGAAGCAGATGGAGGCAAAGGGGAGAAGACAGGGAGGAGGAAAATGCAGGATGGCACTGGATTGTGTTTGGGATTTTCAGGAACCAAAAGCAACTCGTCCTTCTTCGGCCAGACAGAGTTGAAACTGGGAACCAGAAGCAAGGAGCACAGATGCATGGCTTCAGTTTAACTCTGTCTCGAGGCCGATTGGATGTCACAATACCCAATCCTGGCTAATCCTGCAAATTCCTCCAGAAAATGTAGTTGACCAGGTTTGCACACAATTTGATCTCTATTCTATGGTATGAGCCACAATGGCTCAATTCACTCAACATTCTGAGTACTGCTCCTCACGATCACATTAAAACACACATGCATGCATGCACACGCACATAAACTCACATACAAATATTACACCTCCAGTCACTGATTTGACAGAATTTTTACCATCATAAAGAATGATATCTTGATCACCAAACTATATTCCTAATAGTGGAACTTCTGATTGGTACTGTCCTTACTGCTTTAATGAAGGACATTCTAGGGGCTGACTCTATGTGTTTCCCTCCCAGAGCATTCCCTGCAAATGGGAGAATCCGCCAATTGGTCTCCTGAAGGTAACCTGGTGCCAAACTATGGAAGATTTTATAGTGAAAAACATCCACTTTAAAATATACCTGGAAGCTTCTTCTTAGCTACTGTAGGTCTCCAGCATTAATACAATGTGCTTCCAATGCTAGGGAGTAAATAAGCACACTGGCCACTGTGTTCTGGACCATTTGCAGCTTCTGGCTCATGATTTTTAGAGGCAGCTCCAAGTAGAGCATATTATAGGACAGAGAGCCCTTGACTTATGACTGGCCACTTAATGACCATACGAAGTTATGACAGACTTTTAAAAAGCTACTTTGTGAATGAAAGCAAATATATACGTATGTCCCAGGATAATGTTGCAGGATCCAATCTGGGTTGGTCATTGGGACCAGAGGTTTAGTCTTAAGGGCTTTCAGACTTGTGCTGGAGCCCATTCTGAGAACTTCTGTCTGGTAGAAAGAAGTTTCCTGAGAATGGGCTCCATCCTCCAGTTTTCAGGTTTCCGAAAGCTTGGGAATTAAGCCTCTGGTCTCGGTGACTAATCCAGATTTGATCCTGCAAAGCTACTTCAACCCATTCTCAAAGTTACAATCACAGCGCACACATGCACGCACACCTGTGGGCATTTGATTGCATTTTGGGCACTTGGCAACCAGCTCAATTTACAATCAGTTGCAGCGTCCCATATTCATGTGACCACAATTTTCAATGTTGTTTGCTGCTTTCAAGCAGAAAATGGCAAAAAAAAGTCCATTGGGTATGTTTAATGACCATGTGGATAGATTAACAATCCCATGATTCACTTAACAACCATGTGATTCACTTCATAACTGCAGTGAGTTAATTTATGACCATCAAAAAAGCATTTATAAAGTTGAGTTCAGTCACGTGGTGCCTCAATTTATAATTCCAATGACTTATGACCAAAATTCTGGGCTACACTGTGGTTTTATGTCAAGGACTAAGTACATATGCATAATCATAGGAGTCTGGACTACTGTAGCAAGGTACTTTCACCCTAGATGGACTACAAATGTTATTTTCGGTTATTTTCATCAACAACTGGCTAAAGTTGCCGTGCCTAGCTTGAAGCAAAAGAAATTAAGATTAAAATTCAACCATTTTTACTAGCTTTGAAAAGAAATCAGTGAGAATCCATCGCATGCTCCAAGAATTTGCATTAAAAATCTAGATGATAACTATAAGGATAGGGAGTCATTGGTGTTCTCAGATCTTGGTTGCTTGCAGACATTTCATTACCCAACTACGCAACTTTGTTAGTGTACTAAGTGTGGTGTTTTCTTCCTGTTTATATATAGCTTGTTCTGCTAGTGTTAGCGAAGTGTGGTTCTATATCCCCGGTAGTTCCTTTATTAGGATGATCTATTTCCTGTAGGGTGCTATAGGGTGTTTGTACTCATCTGAATAATATTCTTACTGAATCCTCTTTTGGGAGATTGGTTTGTTACTTTGGTAATGGAGCACTTAATTCGTGTGGATTGTTTTTTGATAGACTTGTTTCTTCTGCTGATTAGAGAATCCAGGATGGGTAGTGTGCATGTGTGTGTGTGTTTAATCCTTTGTGAATATTTGCCCCCTCCTGTCAGATGTCAAGTCTTTTTTATAAGTTATTTATACATTTTTTTTATAATTTTCCCCTTTTATATTTTTCTTTTACATTTTTATAAAGATCTTTTTCTGTTTATAAAGTTATTTTTATAAAGTTTTTTGTGAGTTCTTTATAAAGATAAGCAGACTAAAGCTAGGAAGAAATAAATACCAATAAATTAAGAAGCTAGTAACAAGAACTGCTGATTTTTCTATGATTTCCTTTTTTATGTTTTTATTTTAATTTATCCATCCATAATCCATTTATTTTTGAAGGCTGATGCTTTTTTCTCATGAGAATCATGAATCTAGGAAGCATGTATTGTATAATGAAAAATATAAAAAGAATAATGTTAGAAGCAGATGTCAAAAGAAAATTTGGAAACCAATTTAGGATTGAAAGTACAGGTTTCAAAATTAGCTGCTCTTCCACTTAAATAAAGAACTGCTACAGGTCCAAAAAAGAAGATTCCAAATCATTCTTTCAAAATAAAAGGCAGGTGGAAATCACACTCACGTTCAAATAGAGTAGGTTTGAACCATGATTGGCCTATAAATGTAGTTAGCATTTTATATCCAGCAATCTCTGGAATTGTTTCATGATTTCATTAATTTTTTATAGTAAATATATTTAAAAGAACTTTACTGTCCTTGGAAATCTACTCTTATACCTTCTTGTCTGGACAGCTAAGACAAATATGATGACATTCATGAAGCTATAGACACTCAATGTCCCAAGAGACAATAGTGAAACATAAATATTAATACATTTCAGGTTGAAGACAACTAATTAAATATTGAAACTGTAAGAAATATAATTTATTTAGAATGCACTAACTTCTTTTCAAACATAAAGCTTTAACTAACATAATAATCAGTATTTCTTTATCAAAGAAAAGTAATTAAAAGAATAGAAAAGAACTTACGGTATTTCCAGGAGTAAATTAAATTAAACAAAATCCAGATCAGCGGCTAATGCGTTTTACTTATGAAAAAATTATTTGCATTTATATATTCTAAAACTACTTTAAAGTGGTCCTAATTAAATTTTTAATTACTTAATGTGGCTTTAGATAGATTAGCCATTTTTCTCATGTATTTTGAAAGTAGCAACCATAAATACCTAATTCTCTAAATTTAACATTCAAAGTGTTTTATGATAAAGCAACTAAACTTTTTAATTTGAGAATTTATATATTTAGTTCCATGTATTAACTCCATAAAAAGCGTTTAAAGATTGCTGAATCTGATATAAAGGATATTAAAGATGATCCAGATGATTATTAGCCACTGAAATATTTTGAGAGTTCATGGAAATGTCTTAAATAAGCCATAAAGGTTTTTTTTTCCAGAACCATTATCACTTTGTACAGTTGCTGAATGAATGGATAAGTGAGGTCTATTTCTACTTTCATTGTTCCCATTTACCTGTGTGCAATCCTTAGAAACAGACTTACCATGCCCCTTTCTTTGATCACTGTCTCTAAGACTAAAGCAAAATGGGACAAATAGCTACTTCCTCATTGTACAACTGAGTTGGTAAGTAGGAAGTTCAATGTATCTTGAAGGGTCTATCTATAAATTGGAAGAAACATTCTTATACACAAAAAAGTAGTGATTTCCAGAGGATTGTGAGAGGTGAGCTCCTGTTTTAGCAATTTGAAAACAAAAAAATCAAGTAGATAAGGAGGTACCACTTAGAAAGGGAGATAACAATATACACCTCAACATATAGTCATGCCGGCCACATGAGCAAGGAAGAATTTTGCATAAAGTTGGCTCCATTGGCTAGGAAACTGAGATGTGCGCTACTTCTTAGATTTGGTCATGACCAGACAGGGGGGAATAATTATATATTTTCTCAGTTGTCATTTCTAAAAATATTTCAGGTATAGAAACATTGATGTGAAGTCTTAACATCACTGTCCCAGCAGCTGCAGCACAATGAGATTATAATATATTATCTGTAAATAATTACATTTACTTGATTTGTGTTTTGTGGTTGGAGAAAACTAGGAAAGTAATCTTCTCTCATTATTCAATAGAAACAACAATGTGGCAGCTAAGATCTACAGTAAAAATGTTTAAAACATTTCACATCTGTAATGGACTGTCTGGATTTGAAATGGAATATTTTGACCATTCTGGACATGTTTCAAAATGAAAAAAACTTCTAATTTATAGCTGCTTCCATATCCAGATTTTTGTAGAAACAGACAATCCTGAGATAAGAAAAATAAGACCCAAATACTCATTAATGTTAGAAAACTATTGGATTCATTCAACATACTAAAGAAATCACATTATAGCATAGCGTGACGTGTGAATCAATTGTTTGGGTTGTAAAAATGGATTATTTAGTTTGCTATACCATAACCATACTTAAACAAAATGTATCTTGAAGCATGAAAAAGTAGAGGTCATTTGTAGCCTTCAGCATCCAGTTTATGGCTCTAAGAATAGGAAGGATCAACATTTTAGTCCCTTTTGACCCACTTTTCAAGTTTGGGGAGAATGAAGGGACAAAATATATAAGTTAATTATTGCGGAATCTCAGAACCAACCTAAAATGGATCTTATTTGCCTATTTTTAGAGTAGGGTCTTCCATATACCATGTAAACCTGATCTGAAACCAATATAAATTGTGCATTTCCTACTTCATGTGATATGTGAATCAGCCTAAATCTTGATTCAGACTTGTCCACAACTGCATGTAGGCACCAACACATACCTACGATGCAAAGGGGTTGATGAGTTAGGTGAAGGTTGCAAATGGTTACAGACCAACATGCACACCTCACCAAATTTCAACTACATGTTATGCAGAGATGCATGTCCTGCACGTTGATTAGTGATATGACTTTGTCTTGATGCTTTGTTGTCTGATAACTCCCTAGCCAGAACATTAACATTAGCAGAAATATTAAGGCAACAGGTATGCAACCATCTCCAAATAACAGCTACAATATATACCCTGAGATACAATGACATGGAAATCTAATGCAGTCATATTTTAGGGATTTGCTATCTAGTCAATCACAACATAATTGTAAAGTCTTTTGATGTAATTGAAGAATGGAACTTCTATTGAGCACCACTACAAATACTTCTTTATTATAATGTACTATAAAAAGAAATCTAAATAGGTCACACTTTTCTTCCCTAGGTAGTGTTGAATCAGATACAATGCCATGACTAGTAATGTCAAACGTACTTAAGAGGTCAAAGAAAATGACAGTGTTAAATCAACTTCAATGCCATGACTAGTAATGTCAAAAGTTCTTAAGAGACCACAGAGAATCAACAAAAACTATTTTTGACCAGAGAATGCATCAACTGAGACTGAGAACAAAATGAAAGTGTAATACCACCTTCCCCACCCATGCCAGTACTATTACAATAACAAGGCAGCAAGGCAACATTGAAATACATTTAAAAACTTTTTGACAGAATTTCTGGAGCTGTCCAGCCAATACTTTTTTAAAGGCAGAGAAAAAGTCAACAGTTTTTAACTTTTTAAAGGAGAAGATACACCACAGTCACTCTTAAACCTATTAACATCTTATTCTCCCTCAAGAAAGCCTTACCTGCTGTCTGAACTCAAACCTTTCTCTCATACAACTGATTATTAAAAGCCATAGTAACTTACGTGCATAATCAGCTGACCCTTTCCAAGAATCTTTACATAACGAAGCTGCAATAACAGGAAAAAATATGAATTGATCCAACTTTGAAATTTCAATGAAATTACCAGAAGTAGTTTTAAGTTCTAAGTAGACATATGCAACATTGACTAATCTTTAAATATCTTGCAAATTTATCACAACCGCCTTCATGGAACTCTAGGACCTGAGAGACAAAGGGGAGGCATGGAAATATATGCTCTAGTCCCAAAGGTGCTTTTTCAAGAGGCAACTGGACTTTCTGGCTTTTCTGTGAAGACGTTTCGCTTTTCATCCAAGAAGCAACTTGAGCTGAAGAAACTTTCTTGGATGAGAAGCGAAATATCTTCAAAGAAAATCCAGAAAATCCAGTTGCTTCTTGAAAAAGCACCTTTAGGACAACCATGACCTGGGTGACTGACACATGTATTCTCTATTATTTTATCTCATTCATTCCAAATTTATGCCATTTGTACCTATAGCTATTGCTTTTACCATATTTACCAAAATTATAAAGTGACTAGTCCCCCATACCACTAGATAAAGAGGCAAATAGTTTCATAGTTTCCCAGTAACATAGAAAACTACTTAAACAGAAAGCAAAGGCCACCTAACCAATTTCCACTGAAGCTGTAGATATTTTTTACAAAATAAATACATTTTGATCTGATTCACCAAAGCACTTAAGTGAAAGTGCATAAGAGTACTGCTATTTCTAAATATATTTTATTTATGGCTTGTCTATTAATAAAGTCTTGTGTATTAAACAAAAACATTCTGGGTGGTCAAATTCTCCTGCTGACAGAACTATTTCTGCAAATGAATCCAAGAATTGTAACTTTCTATCTCCCTGAAGTCTCCAAAATATCCTCAAACACTGAAAGACTCTAGAGACAATCTAGAAGTAGAGATGCAAAAATTTACTTCTTTTATACAAGGCCCCAACTAGTGTACCTTTGGATTCCAGCAGTGCTAGTCCCAAAGTTTTTATTTTAAAAAAATGTATTTTTATGGTTGATGGCAGTCAGTCAGACGTTTAGGCTGGATCTGTCATTTTTATCCACACATTGAGTGCTTTCCAAGGACTATTATTACTATTATTACTATTATTACTACTATTACTACTATTATTACATACTTTATTCATTAAACATGAAACTCAGTCAACTGAACATTTAAAAATGCATTACAAATACCAGTGACTGGTGCTAATGGCTGATATGGTTTGCTGTCAGCGTCCTAGGTATCAACCAAGTACCTTCTTAAAATATAAGATGTTCCGAGTAGCACAGTTTTTTGCAGTTCCACTGGTGTTATTGCAGGAAGCTGCAATTTGTTGATGTATCTTATAAAATTTTTGGACATGATGCCAAGTGCCCCGATGACAATGAGTATCACTGTTACATGCTTCATCCATTGCCGTGTAGTTTTGATCTAGATCACGGTATTTCATTATTTTTTCTAGTTATTTTTCTTCGATGCTGGCATCTCCTGGAATAGCGTTATCAATAAACTATACACTTTGGCCCTCTACAACCGTGATATCTGGCATGTTGTGCTCCAAATGACGATCTGTTTGTATTTGAAAGTCTTCACCTTCTCATTCTTGTTAACTTTTTCCACTTTATGTTCCTGTGGCTTTCTGGATACAGGTAAATCATATTTTTTACATAATGACCAGTGGATTAATTTAGCAACTTGGTCATGTCTAGCTTTGTAATCAGTTTGTACGATTTTGCTGCATTCAAATATTAAATGTGAAACAGTTCCAACTTTGTTATTGCAAAGTCGGCAGTTTGGGTTGTCAGTGGATTTTTGTATCTTTGCTTTCATGGCAATAGTTTGTAGTGCTTGTTCTTGAGCAGCCAGTATTAAACCTTCCGTTTCTTTCTTGATAGTTCTCATCTATAGCCATGTCCATGTCAAGATGTCATCACTTTTTCTTTCAATGTTTTTCAAGTGCTGTCCATGCAAAGCTTTGGTTTTCCATCTATTTAATCTGTCATCCAGCTGTTTTTTTTTATATTCTGCCTTTGATTCTGTTGTTTTTATGCTGTTCTCTGTTTTCACAGCCTGCAGCAATTTTTCTGTACTTTGGTTCACGTAACCATTCAAACTTCGTTTTTCTTCTTCTACAGTTTGATGGATTTGCAATAGCCCCCTGCCCCCTATTTTTCTTGGTAGGTACAATCTGTCGATGTCACTTCATGGATGTAAAGCTTGGTACATATTCAAAAGTTTGCGTGTTTTCCAGTCCAAGTTTTCCAGTTCAGCCAAAGTACAGTTGATGATTCCAGCTGAGTAGTGTATCACTGGAACTGCCTATGTATTAATGGTTTTAATTATGTTTCCGGCATTCAGCTTTGATTTTAATATTTTGCGGACCCTCCTGATGTATTTATTTTGCGTTGACTCTTTGACTTTTCCATTCAAGATATCTGCGTCCAGTATGCCTAGGTACTTGTAACCATCATCCTTTGCTAATGCTTTCACTATTATTATTATACAATTGTATCACAGCGGCCAGTTGTTTCGCCGGATTTGGCATTGGTTACTAGTCGGGCCCCACCCAGGGGCCTAGGACGTCGTAACGTATTTTCGTAATATGCGTGCAGATCCAAGCAGTGCGGCTTTTTGTATTTGACTGATGGTGATTTTGTCAATTTTTAACTGTTTTAAATGTAATTCCAGTGCTTTTGGAATAGCACCCAGTGTGCCAATTACCACTGGAATTATCACTGCTGGTTTGTGCCATAGTCGTTGAATTTTGATTTTTAAGTCCTGGTATCTTGCGATTTTTTTCATGTTCCTTCTCGGCGACCCTGCTATCACCTGGTATTGCGATGTCTATGATTGTGACCTTATTTTCTCAACCAGTGTGATGTCTGGTGTATTATGCGCCAGTATTTTGTCGGTTTGTATACGGAAATCCCACAAGATCTTGACCATCTGATTTTCAGTGACTTTTTCAGGCTGATGTTCCCACCAATTTGTTGCTGTTTTAATATTATAATTTTTGCACAAATTCCAATGGATCATTTGTGCTACTGAATTGTGCCGCAATTTATAATCAGTCTGCGCGATTTTTTTACAGCAGCTGAGTATGTGATCAACAGTTTCATCAGCTTCTTTGCAAAGTCTGCATTTGGCATCATCAGAGGATTTTTCGATTTTGGCCTTAATGGCATTTGTGCGGATAGCTTGTTCTTGCGCAGCCAGGATTAGTGACTGTGTTTCTTTCTTTAATGTACCTGTTGTTAACCATAACCAAGTTTGTTTACTGTCCACTTTATCTTTTATTTTTTCCAGAAATTGGCCATGCAGTGCTTTGTTCTGCCAACTCTCCATTCTTGATTTTATTACATCTTTTCTGTATTCTTGTTTCATCTGTTGGGCCTTCAGTAGATTTTTGTTCTTTACTTCAATTAATAGATGTTCTTGACTTTCTTTTAAATAATCAGCCAGTGCATGTTTTTCTTCTTCAACTGTTTGCTTCACTTGTAATAATCCTCTGCCACCTGATTTTCGGGGCAGGTATAGTCTATCAGTATCACCATGTGGATGTAAACTGTAGTGCATTGTCATTAGTTTCCTGGTTTTTCGGTCCAAAAGGTCCAAATCAGCTTGTGTCCAGTTAACTATACCAGCTGTGTATCTTATAACTGGTATTGCCCAGGTATTTATGGTCTTGATTGTATTTCCACCATTCAATTTAGATTTCAAAATTTTCCTGACTCTGTTGGTGTACTCTCCCTTGACAATTGTTTTTTACTACTCCATGCTTGATGTTATCCAACTGTAGAATGCCTAAGTATTTGTAGGCGCCATTTTCATTGCATTTAATTAGTTGGCCATTGGGCATTTCAATTCCCTCACATGTAGTGATTTTGCCCCTTTTTATGGATACAGTGGCGCATTTTTCTATGCCAAACTGCATTGAAATATCGGTGCTGAATACTCAGACTCTGTTTGTCAGTGATTGGATTTCTATTTCTGACTTTCCATAGAGTTTCAAATCATCCATATGTAATAAATGCGAAATTTTTTCAGCTTCTTTGGCTGTTTGGTAGCCTAATTTCATTTTTTTTTAAGATTACTGATAGTGGGATCATCGCGATGATGAAGAGAAGAGGTGAAAGTGAATCACCCTGGAAAATTCCTCGCTTGATATTAACCATTCCGTAGTTCTCATTCCTTACTGCCAACTCAGTTCTCCATTGTTTCATCGTCTTTTCAGTAAAGGATGTAATATTTTTGCTAATGCCAGTTGTTTCGAAGCATTTTATGATCCAACTATGTGGCAATGAGTCGAATGCCTTTTTGTAATCAATCCAGACCATATTCAAGTTCGTTTTTCTGTTCTTACAATTTTCTAATATCATTTTATCAATTAGGAGTGATCTTTTGTGCCCCTGCTCCTTCTTTTGTTGCCTTTTTGCAACCCAAACTTTACTTTTCTTTTTCAATCCGAATTGTCCAGTTTAGTTTGTGTCTAGTAAACAATTTCAGCAGTATACCATATCACAGCTACCGGTATGGCTCAAATATAGATGGCTTTGATAGTGTTTCCACCATTCTATTGTGTCTTTAACCATTTTCTCACTATTGGATGTATTCCTCAATATGCTTCGCATAATTCCCGACCTCCGGTCCTTCCAGCACGCCCTAAAAAGTTGGCTTTTCCAGCAAGCCGGCCTGGCCTGAATAAAATAAATTATTAACTTTAATTGTTAATTTTAATTTAATTTCTAAATCTTACTGTAAATGTCTATTGGGTTTTTGGGATATTCTATCTAATCTTTCTTTTAACTTTTGTAATATGTGTTTTTATGTTGTATGCCACCCTGAGTCCTTTGGGAGAAGGGCGGCATATAAGTCCAATAAACCTAAACCTAATCACATCAAGTCTAGAACTTGTAATTTCCTGATTTATAGCCAGTACTTTTGCTACTACCACACTGCCTCTTGTATTGCCATTGTATAGCCAAACCTATAGCTATTGATTCATTTACTGTAACTCAATGACTGGTGTAGAATAAATAAATGAGGCCCAATAGTCAAGCCGAACTTTTAAATAAACTTTTAAAATACTTTGTGCACAGTCCATTAGATTCTGAATGGTTTAATATAAAACTCCTTAGCAACTGTTGAGAAAATAAAATTAAGAAAACTGAAAGTTCATTCACAATAGCATAAAATAATGGGAGAAACAGAAGATATAATCAGAAGCTATTCTATCAGTTATTAGCATGTAATATAATATTTATATAGTAAAATATTACTTTAGAACAAAGTAGCATAGTTTCCATTTCCTTGTGTAATGATAACTAAGGAAACCAAAGCACTCTGAAGTCAGCGGGGTCATGTGTTTTAAGATCAATATACCTAGAAAAATCATGTAGTATATTCTATCAATTGTTTAAGTTATCTTTTATATGAAATCTAAGTTACATTAATAAATAAAAGTCAGCAGAATACATGTTATATACAATGTTAATAAAAGATGATTCAGGAGAATGACATACATTATTCATTATTCCCATTTCATATTTGTTGCAAACAAAAACAAAACTAGTGGAATATCTATGCATACATTCTCCCATTGCATTCTACTAATTTTTCATTAAGTTGTCCATTCTTCTAGATGCTGTTAATGGTAAGTGCATACCAATATGAAAAGGATGTGCACAAATTAAATTCAAATCTGCGTTCTTCCAAGATCTCCCCCAAGAAATTTTCAGAGCACTCAGTAGTTTCTACATAGTGCTACATCCTAATATCAACCAGAACCATTTCTGCTAGCTTCCAAGATCAACCAAGTACTACTAGATGCTGCCACCTGCTGAGAACAAACCATAAGGCAATGCCCATTCCACACAAAGAAAGTGTGTCTTGTAATTATAAAAATGCTGCCCCTACTGTATAAGAAAGGAAGCATGAGTATCACCTATTTTGATAATAACAAAGCAGGCAATGATATTTCACATCTGAAAAACCTTGCCAAGAAAA
Source organism: Thamnophis sirtalis (assembly GCF_051295495.1). Classification (NCBI taxonomy): domain Eukaryota; kingdom Metazoa; phylum Chordata; class Lepidosauria; order Squamata; family Natricidae; genus Thamnophis; species Thamnophis sirtalis. Next base: position 105,519,668 of record NW_028261386.1, on the reverse strand, counting down.
CTGCAAAGACTTGTCCAGGCAGTTTCTAAGAATTGATCATGGCTGAATAGAAGAAAAATAAAACATTTGTATATTGATACCTTATTGATTAAATAAAAATGAGTCACATAAAATCCACTAAACACATCATTTACAACAAAAAACAAGGAAATATGCTGACAAACCCAATGTATATACTATTATATATTCTTTATTTTTTAGAACAGTTGACTTATTGGAACTTCTGAAATATTTAAGATTAACATATTTCAAATTATTAGCATCATTTAAATTTCCAAATATTTCTTTTTCTGAAAAAATACATGCGTATGAATGGGAACAAGAGTAGCTTTTATATCTGGTTAATGGATAATGTGCTTATTTAAATTTCTTGTTCCTATTAGACATAAATACACCAGTGTTAACCTATTTCAGTTTCATAGAAATATTGCACTATCACCGAAAAGATACACACATACTGATAATAAAAGTAACAATTTATTCAAGAAACTCTTTCTAGTCACTGTTATTGCATACTGAGTTCTCACAAACCACATAGACAAAATATCTCAATCCTGCTGCAAGTTCATTAAAGCAATAACAATTAAGACTAAACAGCTTCATGAAAATGAAAACAATAAAGCTATAAGCTGTCTATGTACTGTACACGATTTATACTACTGTGTTCAAAAACTTGTGTTATGATATTGCCATATAAATTACTATATACTAAGATACAATATTTCAGCAAATTGACAGTGTCCAAGATCAGATTATCATATTGTTTTTATTGTGAAAGGTATTACCTTTGATTTTGATTTAAGCTTTTACTTTTCTATTTACTTTTAGAATGGAATTGAAAAACAACCCAGCCAAAATGACAGACATGTTTTAAAAATATTTTCTTTTTCTCTATAGCATGCAACATTGTCTTCCGAGTAAAATTTCAAAAGTTAGAATATGCTTTACCAGAAGTATTGTAATTCAAATAAACAATTCAAGATCTAATATTCAGAGATCATTGAGTCAAAACAAAAGTATATGTATACCATCTCAGATTCTATAAACCCAAGCATAAATCCAAGATTCTATAAACCCAAGCATAAATATATATTCAAATATATATTATGTGATATGTAAATACATATAAAATATTTTATTTTATTACATTGTTATCAGGTTTTTTCATGTTTTTTAAAAAAGGAATTTTAATGTAAAAAGCAATCTTAACATTATTTAAAAGCACTCAAAACCAATGTTAAATCTTCACACCTAGTGTCTATAAAATTATGTCAAATATCATAAAGTACAATCTGGAAGAGCTGTAGTAAGTTGAAAGCAGTTAAGACTGTTATGACACAATTATTTCAGCCACAAGTAAGATTCCAGGGGAGAAGGTTTGGATCTTACAATTTCTGTATAACATACAGGGCTGGATAACTCATTCACTGCCATGTGACTACCCCATCTAAAGATACGTTTCAGGCTTTAAAGAGAAATTGGCTTAATTCAAAAAGAGTTATGATATTTCATAGCCTATTGAAACACAATCATTTATGCTTAAAGATAAATAGCCAGTTGTGTCCCTCCTTACCTCTATGTTTGAGTCAAGAGCTCTATAACCCTGAACCTGTTCCACACACTGCTTTACATAGCTTTATACAAAACAAGGATATATAAAGTCCTCCATATCTTTATTGCATTCAGTGGTATTCTGGCCCATACCCAGCGCATCACACACTCAAACACTCAACAAATGTCCCTTCATATTTCCACTAATGCGTTAAGTGGAAAACACACACAAGTACGCTAATTCTGCTCCAATTACCCTGAAACGAATATTCCAACCTCGTTTCGTATCATTTAAAGTACATTCATCGGATTTATGTTTTTCCACGCCATTCCGAAGTCCGCCTCGATCAAAGGGGACCGGGAAAGAAAAGGCTCCTTATGCTTTTCAAACCACCCAACCACCCACCCCATCCATCCGATGTGGGAAAGAGGCGAGAGTTTAAGTTCGCACCGAGCCATCTGAGCATGCGATCAGAAACGAATCCCGGATTAACCGGCTCGATCAACCACGAAATAAGACTACATACCCAGCTTTAAATAAAGATTGCCTCGTATTGGCGGAAGACTCAAGCAGAGAAGGAGCGAGCAACCCCCCACAACCCCCCAAAGACGCATTTCAGGTACATCTGAGGAAGAGACCCTTCACCGCAGCCTCGCCTTTTTTTTCTCATCTTGGGGGCGGGAGGGGGGCAGCGGAGAAAAATCGCCAACCGGAAGCGCCCGCGTGCCCCAATCTGAGGCCGCAGGACTGAGGGGGGAGGGGGGGTGCAGCTACTAACACTGACCTCCCCCTTCCCTCGCCTTCCCGTTCTCTTTAACCCAGCACTGGAGATGGCTGGCTGGCTGGCTGGCTGGCTGGCCGGCCAGCAGCAGGCAAGGTGGGAGGCGTGACCCCTCTCCGCGTGGAATGACCGAGTGGGAATATCTCACCTCGGCGAGCGGGGAAGCAGCGGGCAAGTGGAAGAAAAAGGGGGCGGCGGCGGGAGGGAGAAGAGGGAGCACTGCAGAGAATACAGGACCGCAGCAGGCAGAAACTCACCGCGTCTTCTTGCTGAGGGAATCCCGGCTCTTGGACCGCGTCTCGGCGTTAACCACCAGCACCGACGTTCTCCCACCTCCACCCCGTTTGTTTTACATCTTCCCACAGCCGCCTCCCCCCACCCCCACACGTCGGTTCCTTTCCCTTTCTGAGTCGGGGGGGGGGAGCTCGCGCCCACCGGGTCCTTTGGGCTTGGAAGTTCGATCGCGCGCGCCGCGATGGAGCCCCCACCCTTGGCCGACGATTGTCTGCGAAAGTCCTGGGGGTGGGGGTAGGGTGCGCTGAGACGGAAGGTGAAGGAGAAGTGGAGGGGGGCGAAAGAAGAGAAGGAGAAAGCGCGGACCTTCCTCGGCACAAAGCTTCACAATAGACACGGCGCGAGAGAACGGCGCGCGCGCGTGTGTCTGTGTATGTGTGTGTGTGCCTGTGTGTCGGCGCGAGTGTGCTGAAGGCGGGGCCTTCTTGGCCGGCTCCCGCACTCTCTCCCGGAACAGAGGGGTGGCGCGACCACTGAAGGGGAGAGGCCGGCGAAGGTGTTGTTTGCGCAGCCACCTGAACCGTCAAGCCCCTCACCGCGCGGCTCTTCGGCCTCGGGAGGAAAGGAGGCGGACGTTTGGAGTTTTTTTTCTGATGCCAGTCGCGCGCGCACCCCCGCACCCTCGGTCGGGTGGTACAGGCTAGCTTTATTCTCTTGAAGGGGTTGAGAGCGAGGGGCGGCGGCGGCGGCAGGGTTTTATTGCGGCTTTCCCTAAACCGGCTTCTCGCAGCCAATTAGAAGAAAGAAGAGGAGGAGTTGCCGTTAGATCCAAAGGCAGTCGGACCGAGAAGAGGGAGAACGGCGGTCCGGGAGAGCTACCTTAAAATACAGGTCGGCGCAGGTTAAGCGTTCGTGAGGCTTACCTATTTCTTGGGAGCCTTGCTCCATTTTCCCGATGGAGCAAATGTTTGGTTAGAAAAGGAAAGCATTGAAACGCTGTAGTTTGAATGCTGCATTCATTCTGCCATTATACAATTGTGCTAGGAATATACAATACAGTGTCCAATTGCCGGACAAACCGCGCTGAACTCGGTAGGATTTGCATCTCAGTAATTGGCAAGATTGTACTGTGAAACTTCACAGGACTCCACTAATTGCGGAAGGAAGTCTGCAGGATTACCCTAGCCTCAATTCACTTTCTAATGTAGTCGGACAACGTGGGTTGCTGAGCATTCAGCCACCACTTTTAATAATTTAGTAGTATTGAATTTCTAGCAAGGCTACAAATAATACCAACACTTGCCTATACTTACTGAAATAAATGGTATCGGACCGAAAACCAACTGCATTTATAAGTACTCTTGATACTTATATGTCTCACTTATTTTTAAAAAATTATGACTTCTGAAGCATGTATAAAATAACAGACATAAGTATAAACATGATTATGAATACATGAAATGGATATGAATAAATGGGGACATTAGGACAGGGACGGTAGGCACTTTGGTGCACTTATGCACGCCCCTTACAGACCTCTAATGAATTATCCTGTAATTAATAATTATATATTTCATTATAATTCTGGAACCAACTGAGCCTTACAATGCTTAAGATTTATCCTCGGAATTTTTACATGTCAGTTTATTTTCAACGAAAATATGAAGCTTTTGGAACTCATTCGTGCTTTCTGAATGATCACAAGAATGAACCAATGAATTCCTGCAGTCATTGGGTGCTATTCTTTCTACCACATTTCAAACTGCACCCTAATGCAGTTACGTTAGGTCTGTTGCCAAAACGGAACCGACATTATCAGTAGGTAACTTGCAATTAACATTGCAAGAATTATTTGGTGTTTAGACACATGGGAATTGAAGGCGGGAGGACATTGACGCCTATTTACATTGCTGCATTTCAGAACTGAGAACACTTAATAAAAAGACGCACTTTGTTTGCAAGTGGGGAATATCGATACGTTCTTGCCCTCTTATTTTGGAATAAAAGAGAAGGGGTCCATTATTATTTTGGGATAAAAAGAAGATCGAGATTTGGTTAGTTCTAAGGATGTCACAAATCTTTTTTTTTTCTTCATCCAATGCAACTATGGTGCATAGTCTCTCTTATTACGTGTATCTGGAGTAATCCCGAGAAGATTGATGCAAAATAATGTGCATTTAAATTACCGTTCCCCATCGATAACTATTTTAGAAGCAAGTCTCAAATTGCGCTACACTCCTCCCTCCGCAGCAATCGAAGGTATGCTGGGATTTGTGTACTAGTTGAAAGTCCTAATGCCCTGAACCTTAAACAGCGTAACGCTTCACGACTCCCGTCACAATTGTAGTTGGACAGAAGGCTAAATATATGTGTATATATATTGCGTCCCTAGATATGTTCAGTTCAGCCCAAACTGAGGAGAGTCCGGAGAAAAAGAGAATTGTTTTACGCAGCTGCCAGGACCCTTCAGGCTTTTCCCGCGCCCCGCCTCCCTGCCCGAGGAGGGCTACTTCCGTTCGGGTAAGATGTCGGCCGCCATCGCTGCCCTCGCGTCATACGGGGGCTCGGATTCCGATTCCGACTCGGGCTCGGATGCTGAAGGAACGCCCGGCCTTTCCGCTCAGGTCGCCGGGGCTGACGCTGTGCTTCACTTGGCGGCCCCGCCGCCCTCTGCGCAACAGGTGCTGCTGCCGGTAGTGGACTCGGCCCCAGCCGTGTCGGTCAAGGTAAGAGCTGGCCGGCGACGGCCGAAATCCCCACCTAAAAGGTCGGAGCCGTTCGGCTACGAGCCCCGCCGACTCCAGTAGGAAAGGCCAACCTTTTCCAGACTTTGATGGGAGACTTGGCATTCCCAGCGACTACCGATTTTGTTGTTGTTGTTGTGAGCCGGGGGGGGGGGGACGCCGTGGGTGTTTTCGTGTGCAAGCTTCCTCCAGAAAGCGCGAGTGTGTTATAGAGAGTCCGTAGGGAAAGCTTATCATCACTTTTTTGAGACTTGGTTGGTCGTGGGAAAGGGGTGGCGCCAGCCATGCACGCTCAGAAATATGTCGATGTTTAAAAACATTACACAGGTAGTAGTCCTCAACTTACAACAGTCCACTTGGTGACAGTTCGGAGTTAAAACAGCACTGAAAAAAAGTGACTTGTGATCATTTTTCACTCTTACGACTGTTGCAGCATCCCCACCATTACATGATTTACATTTGGATGCTTGATGACTGACTCACATTTATGACGGTTGCAGCGTTCCAGGATCATGTGATCACCTTCTGCAACCTTCTGACAAGTAAAACCAATAGGGAAACCAGATTCACTTAACAATTGTATTGCTAATTTAACAACTGCAGGGATTCACTTAACAAATGTGGCAAGAAAAGTCATAAAATGGGGCAAAACTCACTTAACAAATTTCTCATTTAGCAACATAAAATTTTGGGTTCAATTGTCTTTGTAACTTAAGAACTACCTGCAATTTTAGCTTCAGCAATCACTGGGAAGGGAGAGAGGGTAAATTTAACTTTACAGACCAGCTCTGATCTTCACAATCTGTTTCTTTCATGTCTTTGTGTCTAGGGCATAGCATTGCAAATGAAATCAAAGAGTTCTTTTGAGTTATGGAACAAGATCTGTTTCTTCTTCTGTATTCTCCAAAGTGGCATTTTCTCTCCTATCATGTGATGTTATTTTGTTGATAACTAGGACTGAGGGCTATTGGAAAAACTTACCTGTATAGAGTCACAATAACTTTCTTTGTAAAGACCAGTTGTGAAGACATTGACAAAAGACCGTGCATGCTAAGTATTAAACAGATCAGTAATTCTTTGTGTCAATTGTATTACTGGCATGAAGCTTTCCACACAATCTATATACCAGTAAAACGCTTGTGTCTGTTTGATTTTTTTTGTAACATTCAATTGGGCAAAATGAAGCATAATAGAGTAACAATTTTTGAACCAATGTACATCAAATAGGGCTAACTTAAGAATGCACCCAAATTCCACAACCCATGGCTCCTGTGAGATTGGAATTTGAAAAGTTGTGGCCGCTTCATTGCTCCCCTGTTATTGTACTCAGCTTTAGTCCCCTGATCATCATTTCTAACCCTCCCAGACAGTTTCCTATAAGGTAAATCTATGGGGAAATTGGAAAGAAGTTAGAAGTCACTCCCACCGCTTCTTTGCCTAACCTTGGCGATTCTGTTTCTCAGCTTAGGTAAGGAAATATCTCTGAAATGATCCAACATGTCACAGGTTGCCTGCTGTTCATGAATTTAAGATTATCATCTTCTATCCTCATTTTTATCCATGCATTTTCTGTTTACCTGCTTTGCTTTGGAAGATGGGTAGAACTATTTTTATGCCACAGGTGTAGGTTAATTGAAATATCAATACCCCTGACTCATGGTTTTTACTTAAATAATTTATTGGGCGTTTTTTCTTAGTTCAGCCATCTGCATGTTTAAATGTTTAATTTACAGTCTTAATATGTAAATATCAGTGAATATCCTATTTGCAATTGAATTTCCAGGTCTTTATCAGAATATTCATGGACCAATTTCAGAATTTTCTTTTTTCATAAATTTGGAAGTATGACTACAACACATCTTACTTAGATAGATTTAGTTCTTGGGGAAGTTGAAATATACCAGTTAGTATCTGATGCTAATACGTATTAGTTGGCATCTCCTGGCATTAGTTTGCATCATTAATAACGCTGTATTATATGCTAAACAGCGAAGGTGAATTTCTGAAATCTACTGTAGGAAATCGTTATTTATGTAGTAATGTTGCTTGAAACCCCATTTGTAAAGGTTATAAATAGCCATGAATGGTTCTTGCTGTCCAGCATTGATTCTGTTTAGGGTGTCCTATAAATAAGTAAAAAACAAACATGGCTTCACTAATAGATTTTTTTTTAACGTTTCTAGAAGTTCAGATGTACTGTTAGAAATTAACATATGGCTTGCATTAGTACTGTAACTTGCTCTTTTTTGAATTTGGTGTGTGTCTTGAGTCATCTTAAGATAAATTAAACTAAAGGTTGATGTATGTATGAATCCAGTGGTGTTTATTAATTATGATGTATAGTTTAGTCTGTTATGTAAGGCAGCCAACTGTAGCTAATTCAGTAGTTCATTCAAATAAAGTAAAATATTGTTTAATATGGAAGCTTATTGGAAGATAGTACAGCAACCAGTACAGTTGTTCCTGTAAAACAAATGCATATTTCACATTTTTATTAGCTGCAACTTTTGAGTTGCCTTCTAGGTTAGTTCCATATATGGATTTTAGTAATTGAAATTATGTTCTGCTGATTTTCCATTTAACATAGTTAGGTTGTATAGCTGCTCACTGACTCTGAAAAAAAGTCTTTATAATTGAATGGATTCAACTAAATGTCATCATATTCTAGAAACGAATGCTCTACAATGTTAGTGTAATTATTAGAAAAATGGAAGCTGAAAATAAGTTGATGTCAGTCAGCAATCTAAAACATAGCTCAAAATCATCCGTGAAATACTTTCAGAAAAGAAAGAGAAATGACTTTGAAATGGACTTCATAATCTTCAGATATTAATATTATAAAACTGGAGAGACATCTCAAAGATGCATCCATGCATGGAGTCCTAACAATATTTTTTGAGCTAGAAGAGTTCTACAAAAAAGAACAATCTAAAATCAAGAATAGAAAGATTCTTAGCTAGCTATGGGAAATGTCTGCAAGTTATTTCTGCAAAAGGAAAGGTTACAGAGTACTAACTGAAAAAATATTCAAACTTCTGAATATGTCATATTCGCTACTTTTTAAATTTGAATCTGTAAATAACTGCACAAAAATAATATACATTCTAATTTTCAAAAGAAAATCTTGCTTTACTATATATCATGTAAAGGTGTCAGCTTTTGTTCCTAATTGTGTAAATGTTTATATATAATATACATATTCTGTATATATCATCCTTAACATGCTATATTAGTGAGACATGCTCATTATGTTCATTTGCTAATCCCAGATTAGTTGATGTTTTATGGAAAGAAGCTTACTGAATTGCTGATAACTTCTGTCCTTTATAATCCTTTTATTAAAGAATCAAAAGAGGACACTCATTTGAACTCCCAACTTTTTCCTTTAATGCATATAGAGTAAATTAAGGAATATAATTTTCATTATCATCAATCATCCCCTGCATAAATTGTTTTTACATACAAATGCTTTTCTACTGTTGTTGTTTTAAACACCAGACAAGGTTTTTATTGGAAAAAAGTATTTGTCAGGACTTTAATGTCATTTTTTTTAACCAGACATAATTTTGAATGCTTCCTGTTTCAAATTTAATTTTAAAGAAATAATGCACTCTATAATCCTTAAAAAGTAATGTTTTTCTCTATAGTAACAGAATTCTGCACAAAAATACCTACATCCTAAATATCCAGAGCACTTGTCTTAATGGACAGTGCTGAGTTTTATAAGCAGATGCAACTAGTGCAGTGTAACTATTATAGAATATTGGACAAATTTCAACTCTGGTTTATTCTGAGTGGAACACGTCTGGTTAAAACTTGGTTGTCTTGGGTTTCTTTCTCTGGTTTATTCCAAGAGTAGGAAAAATGGGTCTTTAATCCGTAAACCACATTCAACAAATGAAGGACGCAGCCATTATGATTTAGCATGACTTACTAACCAATTGCAAGTTTGTTTACTACAGCTTGATGATGGATCTATACAATGTATCATTAAAGCTTTTTTTCTGCAGCCTTCTAATATAAGGATAATAAAACAGACATATCTGAACATTATGACTATTTGGAGCAGAATTAATTATCTCTTTGCACATTTGGCACTGTAACCAGAATTAAAACATTGCTTCTGATTATAATTTCCTATTATGTTCATGGTGACAGTAACATCAATTACTGATTAAATTCTTCAGAAACAACATAGTTAATTTGCAAGCTGTATTCTAGGGGGTGCTTTAAGAGCTTTTATGTGGACATCAGTTCAAAACTTTGTATATCTTTCTTTCTAAGCCCTTTTTAAAAATGTTTCAAATTTCAGAACCTGTTTGTCATGCAATATGCAGAAAACTTGTTGCTTCATAGTACTGCACGTGGAAGTAGTCGTGCATTTCTGTGGATTATGAGGAAGAAGGTGCTGGTAGGGATAAAAATGGAAATGCAGCTTAAAGACTGTCTAAAGGCGTCTTTAGCTTCTGCTTTTATTTCACAGGCACATGACAAGCTGCTGGTTTTTCCAAGGTAGTTCGGGATAAAATTAAAGGAGTTGGCTGCTTACAAAAGTCAAAATCCTATTTGAGTGATTTAAGCTCTTGTGCCAATTTAATCTCACATCCTAGCTATATTATGTTCCCCAAACCAGGGAGTGCCAACCAGTGTTATGCAAGTGGATTGCACTAATACAATAGGACTTCACTTTGCTTTCTTATCTTTAGCTTTCTGCAATATTACAGTGATCTGGAGATGTGCAGAGGTGGAGGATAGATATTCTATTGTTATTGACCATCCCACCAGCAATAAGTACTTGCTCCAATAGCTGCTTTAGGCTGACAATTTGTAAAGACATTTAATAAAGAAGAGGGTAGGTTTTCTATCTAATTGCAGAAGGTAGCATTTCTTTTCAATGGCAGCCCCTTGGCCATAATGCATTTTTGGTTCAGAGGGTGTAGGAAGTTATCACTCAAGGAAAGAAGCTAAAGAATTTCCATTCATTAATGGAAACATTTATGATGCACTTTGGCATCCAATGGTTTAAAACCACAAGATTGTGTAATGTTGATCCTCAAGAAATACATGCAGTAGCTAAATAAGCTGTCTCAGGTGGTTGTGGAATTTATTTTCTCTGATGTGTTTTTAGGGAAAATATTTTCATTAAACATTGATGTAAACAGATTGTTTTGTCTATAATATTAATAATTTGAGCCAAATTACAGAATTATTCAGGTACAAGAAACAGGCATGTAGATAAATTATTTTTATTGTATCATTATCTTGAAAGTAAATACTCAGTTTGGGGGTGGCGAGAGAAGGGTAAAAGTAGACTGCTCAGATAGATCATTTTGGCCACCCTGCACTCTACTATCCCCAACTGACTGACAGCTGACCTTTCTGTCTTCTTCCTTTCGTTGCTGACAACACACATCCAGCTGAGGCAACCGCTGATCTTTTCCAAGGCCTCCCTATGCTAAATGAAGGCCTTGCAAGGGTCTCACACAGCATCATGGATGCCTAACAAAAGTCTAGACGTAATCAGGTAGGACCTCATCACAGTGGAGAAAGAAGACAACAAAGATCGGCAGGGGGAGGTAACAGCAGCCAAAAGGACAAAGATGGGGGGGGGGAGATAAGAGAATGGGAGAAGGTGAAGTGAAGGTGAGCATGGCAGGACTAAGGAAACATGAGATGCTCCTCAAAAAAACAGCACATTCCTTGCTTAATAACTGCAATGTGGTCTACCAAAACTGCTGTCTCTAAATTGTGTGGTCATGTGATGTTTCATCTAATGACTGCTTCACTTAGTGGTGAAAATTCTAGTCCTAGTTAGGGTTGTTAAGTGAGGATCACCTGTACCTCCACTTTTATTCTTTTGATATTCTTTCTTCACAATAGAGCCCCACACTACCCTACTGCTGTTTTTGCTAGCATTTCCACCTCTTAAATGTTTTTCTATCCATTTTCCCATCTTTTCACAAATTTTTCATTGTGTGTCTCTTCCAATCATCCACTCAATTTTCTTGTCCACTATGAAGCCAAGTAGGGGAGATAGAATGTTTATGAAAAATAATTATCTAAGTAGATATTCCCCTTCTGGGAAAGGTATATAACTTATAGCTTTCTTTTGTTAATTGAATATCGAATTGAATCTGAGATATGATTTTTATCCTTACTCTGCTTCCTAAATTCGTTTATGTTGAATGGAATGAATTGTTTCATAATATTATATTCTGTTTCTAGTTTTATTGATGTACAAATGGACTTCATTGTAGAATAACCTGGTGAGCTGAATAACCTTTATAAAATTATTTATGAACTAATGAGTTCATAAAGCCATTCCATTCTGATATATTAAATTATCACTGGTTCAGTTATTTTCAAAATAGTACATCTAGATGCAGAAAACACTTAGTAAACAGTCTGAGATTTTGCTGCTTGTCCAAAGTAAAGAAAGATGTAGAATTTAACATTTATTTACTAGGGCCATATCTAAACAATATCAACTTTCTATATTACTGTTTTTTAAAACCCCACAGGTTATGAACTTGTAGCATGGGAGGGATGCTATTAAGACCAAAAAGGAACTCTGTGGATTTCTTAGTGATGGGTGTTAATGCTTGGTTTCTTTATAGTTGTATAAACTGAAATAATATAACATATAATATTATTTATCTATTTTATATGCCACCTTTATTATTTTTTATAAACTACTCAAGACATCAAACAAGTTCACCGACAAAAGGGCGAATGACAAAACCACGCCCGACTAAACCGCGGTGACAAAACCGCGTGTTCTAAAGCGCGCCGACAACAGCACGGCGACAGAAGCGCTCTGTAAAACTAAACCTAACCCTAAACGTAACCCTAACCCTAAACGTAACGCTAAACCTAACCCTTACCTTAAGTTAAATCGGCTTTCTGTCGACGTGATGTTGTAAAGCACCCTTCTGTCTCCGCGCTGTTGTTGCTGCACTGTTGTCGGCGCATTGATGACGTCACGCTTTTGTCGGGTCACGCATCAAACATAGTCCTTCCTCCTCCTATTTTCCCTACAACAATAACCCTATGAGATCAATTGGGTAGACAGAGAGTGATGGACCCAAGGTCACCCAGCCAGCATTCATGGCTAAAGTGGGTTTAGAATGCAGACGTCCCAGTTTCTAACCTGGTGCCTTAACTACTAACTAGACAGTGTTGATACAATAAATGTTATTTGTGACTAATTAAATCCATTTATTGCTTTATGTTACATTTTGATTATAGATGCGTTATTTTATTTTTGTCTTGTGAGCTGTCCTTGTGGTGTTTAAATTGGAAAAAAATAAACTTCCGTTAGACCTTGGTTAGTAAACTTTGGATGCAGCTGAGAAATTTTGTCCATACTCTGTAAGTTTCTGTGCATACATAAAAACTGATTCATAATTAAAGGGCAATTTTGCTTTAAAACACATTTTAATTAAATTCCTTAAATCAAGAGTTTGCCTTAAAATATAAGTTGATTGCATAATTCTGCTTTCCTTGGTACTGAATCTCTGGTTTAGTATTAGATAAATGCAGCCCTAGTTGGAACTGGCCTTTTTTTAACTAAGGTTAAATTTTCATCACAAGAATAGGAGCTGTTTGTCAAGGATTCTATTAGTTTTTGAAGAAATTAAATGATGTTTAAGGCAAATGGTAAATGTTTTTGATAATAAGATCCAAGTCTTTCTTTTTTAAGATAAGGCAAAACATACATGAATTTATTAACATGTCACCTAAAATAAAAATAAAAAACAGTAAAATATGAATGTTAAAAGGATCTGTATTCAGATACCAATGTCTAGGCTATTAACCATTGAGACGCAGCATCGTTTATCTGAAAAAAGTCAAATACTGGACCAGTATATGCTCTCAGCTTAGAACCAGTCATGATGTGATCTACAATTTTGATGTGGAACCTCATGGTCGCCCTGAGGGGAGGATTCTATATTCCATTTATACAGTAAATCCCGGCAGACACCATGTGAGGTATAAATCCTGTTCAGAGGCAGTCATGCTGGTGAGGTAGTTCAAAACTTCGCATCTTTTGCATGGGATCATCTACATGTCTTTCTGTGTCTGGGCGTTCAGTAACCCATTTGGCTTTCCACTGGAAATAGATGTTAAAGTTGTTTTTAAGCAGATGTGTAAATGCCAGTGGGGCCTTCTTAGATTTATGCCTTCCAATTTATAAATAGGGAAAGTCAGTGTGTACTAGTTGGAGTAAGTTGTTCATAATTTTTCTGTTATTTTCTCACAAGTGCTTCTTCATAGAGTTGGCAATGCTATGTGGCCTTAACTAATATTTCTTTGGTCTTTGATACTGATATTTGCTTTAATTCTAAAACGTTGAAGTTCCCTGCTTGGGCCTTCTGTATTGGTTTAATTGGTTTATATAGGGGACAGCCTCCTGTAGGACTTAAGAGAATTATGTTTGCCAACCACACTGTGGAATTGCTGGTTCTCTGAGCTTGGTTGTTTGGTTGAAGATGTTTCATTATTCAACTAGATTATATCTTCAATATTAGAAAGGAATGATTTTTGCTTTCTGTTTTTATACAGTAGTTTGCCCTGTCCCTGTTGGTGGGAGCATTGTTTTCTCCTTGATAATTCTTTGATCAGGAAGTTTACTGCTTGATTATTTGTTTGGTGTTAATCTGGGTATTAATCTCTCCTTATCTGGGTATTAATTGCTGGTGAGGAGATGTTCTGGTCTTTCTGATTATTTTTAGCTTTTTATTGTCTCTTTTGAATAGATGTCTGTAGAGATTATCAGTCATCCAGGTCATGGTTGTCCCAAAGGTGCTTTTTCAAGAGGCAACTGGACCTTCTGGTTTTTCTTTTAAGATGTTTCGCTTCCCATCCAATAAGCTTCAGATGAGAAGCGAAATGTCTTCTTTTGAATGGAGTTAAATATTATTTCACTACGTACCTGTTGATGGGGCCCTAAGGTTCCAGGAAATTTGGATTAAATTTGCTCTCGGATGCTTACAGTTTCCCAATTAAAACTATGGTTAAGTTAGTTATAGTTAAGTATGATAAAGTTATGTTATGGTTCAGTTAAGTATGGTAAGTTCAGAGAGCAGCACTAAAGACTCCACAATTCAATCTTGAACAAATATATTCTATTGGCAGGTAGACTATGGTGAATACATCCTAACCTAGGAAAGTCCTACTGGGGAAAAAAAGATTTTTCAGATGCCAGTTTTATAGGAAGTTTATATAAAAGTTGCTCTGATGATGTCATATGCCAAAGTAACGTAAGATCTTCGGGAACTTGAAATAGAATTTTCTAATCAAGCTAATATAGAAGATTTACTGTTTGGGAAGTATGTCCATTACAACTATGTTTAATTTTCCAGGAAGATGTGGAAACAGGGGTTCATCTTGATCCAACCACCAAAGAAGTTCAATATAACCCAAAATATGACACCATGTTTGCACCAGAGGTAAGTAAATTAGCTTTTTAATCTGAATTGCTTTCAATTTATCACAAAATCATAGATGTAAAGGTTAGAAGATGGTCTGGAGATCATCTAGTCAAACTCGTGGTCCATAGGCCGGATGCGTCACATGCTAGCTACACACAAGCCCGGTTTAGTGAAGGGGGGAAAAGTTGCACACAAGTTTGACACCCCTGATCTAGTCCAATCCTGCCCAGTGAAGGAATTTGCTGTTGCATCCTATTATTCATTTTCATTATTTAAAGGCTCTGACTATTGGCATTTTGTGTGTGTGCATGTGTGTATGTCTAACCAAAATCCACTTCTGTGTAAACCCATTGATCCTTTCCTGGCTTCTGAAGCTACTCTGAACAATTCTGCCCCATCTGCTACATGACAGTTGTTCAAATAATTAAAGACATTATCACCCCGCCCCCATTCTTCTCTTCTCCATACCCATAGCGCCAACTGTTCTTACAAGTTTTCTTCCCAGCCTCCTTATCACCTATCCTTTGGGCATGCTACAGTTTGTGTCTTTTTTTAAAAAAATGCAGTGGGCAGAATTAGACACAATATTTTAGCTGCAATCTCAGCAACACAGTATAGAGATGAACTATGACTTCTTAAGCTTAATATTATTAGCTGATATTGTTCAATAAGATGTGAAAAACTACTGTTAATTATTAAATAATGTATATACAGTTTTGCAACATCATTTATTGTATTTAAGTATGATGATACCTTCTTCAACTAGAAGGTGGTTGAAGAAAGTATCTACAATTTTAAAATTGAGAGTGGAAATTAGGGCTTGGTTTTATAACTGTTCTGTACACTAAAAACTACACCAAAATCAATAATAAAAATAATTACTTTTAATAAAGAGTTTAACTATGAAACTGGACAAACTTTCTCTTAAAATATTTTTTTCTAACTAAAAATTCAGTTTTCAGATAATTAGAATAGAAAAACATTTCATAAAAGTATATAGGTAGTTGAAAGGTACCTGAGAAATTATCCAGTCCAAATCCCTGCTTGGTGTAAGATTCTTAAGCACTTTGGACAGCAATCCAGCCTCTGTTTGAAAATCTCCAGTGAAAGAGAACATGCCACATATTCAGGCAACCTATTATACTGTTAGACAGCCTTACTATCAGGAAATTTCTCCCAATATTTAGCTTCAATGTACTTCTCTGCAGTTTCAGTCCATTGGTATTGGTAGTGCCATTTTGGGGCAACAGAGAGCAAGTGTATTCCTTCTATGTATAGCAGACTTTTGAATATCTAAAGATTGCTACCATATCTCCCCCGACACCGTCCTTCTGCAGATTTTATTTGTTTCTTGTTTTGTACAATACAGTTCCTTAAAACTGGAAATAATAACGCTAAATAATGGAGTTCGTGTATATAAAATACATCTGGTCTGTTTATAATACTCTACTTATTTGACTTTTCACTTGGAAATAGTAGGCAAGATGTGGGGGAAAGAATGATCTTATTCATAGCTTTGTAATCTCATAGCCAGATGTTACTTTTACTTCTTTCTTTTGCATTTATGAAATTACATAGTAAGCGGAGTATTGGGGACTCTCTTTTTTATCTTTATCTTTTTATCGATTAAATGCTAGATCTGTACTCTTGAAGAATGCTAATTTTATCAAAAGATGAGAAAGCAGCGTTAATTCTCAAGGAGTTTTGGTGTGATCAATTAGGAATTAAATTGAACTGATGCATTGAAGATATGTGTAATACATGTCCATATTTAATGTATATTTGTGAGTTTCATAAATGCCGTATTTTTGTAATAATAATATTCTGGCAAAAATAAAAAATAATATTTACTGACAAAAAGCAGCAGTATTCCTTATATTTGCAATTCTTTTTCTTACATCCGAAAAAAAATAAAACAGGCAATTTTTTAGTTAAATTAAAAGTATTGGAAGAAAATTTGAATACAAATTTCTACTTTATAAAAGCTCTCAAATACCCAGATTATTTTTTTTTAAATCATAAAATTGAATATTCTTCAGAAAAATATCTCCTCCAGGAAGAGGCAGCTACTATAATCCTTTTAGTATAGATAATCCTTGATTTATAACCAGTGTCTTAGTGATAGTTTGAAGTTATGGTGGACCCTAAAAACGTACTTATGAACAGGATTCGAAATGCTGACACCTGGGGTAGGGGTGCAGTTGCATGAGTGCATTTTATGGCCATTTACAGTGTTCTGCAGTCAAATGAATGTGATTTGTGACATTTTATGCCAGAAACCATTGCTTACTTATGGACAATGGGTTTGCTTAACAACCACTGAATTTACTTAATGACCGCCACATAAAAGATCATAAAATTGGACATAGTCATAGGATGATTCACTTAATCACCAGCACAACCTTAATTCTGGTCACCTTATGGCTGTAAGTCAAGACTGTCTGTTTACTATTTCATTTGTCTCAATGTAAACAGCTATTGTTGTGAAAATATGTCAAAACTCAAAATGTCATTTTTTGTACACTTAATGCATTTTTTGTGATATTGGTGATCTGTATTCCCAAGAGTAAACAGTAGTGTGAAAAATGTATATTAATTGTAAAATGTACACAAATTTGCTATGATTTTTGTGGGTTAAGAATATCTGTTATTTGATTATTTTGATTTTAGATTTAAATATGAGGGAACTGGGGAATGATTCAAGATGCAAAACATGCCTGATCCAGAGGATGAGGAAATAATACATGAATCTCATTAAGTATTGCAGTTTTGACTTTTTTGTCAGATGGCTTAAGATTCATGTAGTGGGCATCTCTGCGGGTAGAATAACAGCCTTATATAACAGCTATAGTTAATTTATGAGGAATATATACCTTTCATCTGATCAGTGCTTTTGCACTCTATTATTGCCGGCTTTTCTCCCCGAATTCCTCCCTCGAAACAGTGCACAGCTTTAGTACAATGGAATATATTATAACCAGATTCTTATCTGCAGACATATATGCCTGTCTCTGGTGGATAAAGGGCTTTTCAGAATTGATGCACACAATAGGGGTAGGATAGTATGAAGAAGACTGCTATTGCATAAACAGGAAGTAACATTGAATATAGTATCTTAGCTCTGACATGAAGATGATTTGCAATCTAAACATTACAATGCAATTAATTACATATTGAAGTCTGATGGGATTGGATTTAGAATGGTGAAGAGTGGAAATCTTAATTTCTCTCACTCACAGATGAAGGGAATGTGGTGACTTCTGCAGATTCTGCTTCTCTCTTGCAGTGATCTATCACCAACAGGGTTGGAGGCATTGTAAAATGTGTTATGTCTCAGCATGGTTCACAGGGAAAAAATCAGTTGAAGCTTTCAGGAGAATTTTTAACTTGGCTAGTGTGGAAAAAAAAGTCATTGTACAGTACAGAAGGCAGCACAGCCATCTTGATTCAGACCATCCTATTGAGGCAAAAATAAGAAACCCATAGAGAATAAAACTCTGAGATAGCCCAGCAAACATACAACAAATTCCTCCCTGGCTCTAGCAATTATATTCAGCTATAAAGTACTCCAATTTGTAGATGTTGAAACATAGTTAGAGAATATGGGATGTACTAGGAATAATATTTAACAACTCTAATGCTACAGAGTGGTTAAAAATAAATTGGAGGGGGAATGTCTGGTCTTATATGCTTTCAATCCTTGTAACTTTATTTGAGCGAATTGAATACTTTGCATCTATCTGCAGTTTAATTTTCTTGATGCTGCTATTTTGGATAAAAACCCTCAAAATATGGGGAAAATCTTATTATTGAACTATGGCTTTTAATATAATTTTGTCATCTATAATTTGCATATTGTACTGTAAGAATTCTGGAAGTGAGATTATTGACTCCATTTCCATTTTCATAGTTGATTATTTAGCAGTCATCATTACTGCATAAAACATACCAATCACATGAATATAAATACCCTATTTTTCAGAGTATAAGACGCTCTTAGTTTTGGGGGAGGAAAACAAGAAAAAAAGATTCAGCCCCTGCCTACCAGCATCCATTAGTATTCATCTTGCTAGCGTCCTTGCAGCAAACAGCAAACAACCTGGTCAGTGTCAGCATGTTATCGCAGCCTAATTCAGCATGAGCAGCTGATCGGCGGTTCGATCAGTCGGAATACCACCAATCAGCTGTTCCAGGCTGCGGTGATCACCACAGCCTATCGCCGCCTCCACATGACACGTTTTTAGCCTTCACGTTTCATGTTTTTGGCCTCCTTATGCCCGGTTTTAGACCCGTTCCAGGCTGTGGGGATCATCACAGCACATCACTGCCGATCACTGCCTCCGTGCGCCTCATTTTTGGCCTCCGTGTGTTGCATTTTTGGCCGGTTCCAGGCGGTAACGGTGATCCCCACCGCCTGGAACCAGCTGAAAATGCAACGCACGGAGGCCAAAAATGGGTTGTGCGGAGGCAGAAATTATTTGAGTTCAGTAATGCCTGGAAACTGCTCACCCATTGTCTACAAAACTAATTTCAGATTGTGGTGGTATGTTCCATTTCAGTTGTTCAATCTGAGGTTCAAATGCCCATTTGTGAAGGTTTGGTAATGATCTTAGGCAATCATTCTTTCTTCTGACCTAACTATATTGAATTGTTGTGAGGATAGTTGTATGTTGTACATACATGATAGCTGTATCATCTATGCTGAGCTGAGTTTTTTGAGTGAAAGATAAGATGTAATAAATATTTCAACATGGATATCTTTGTAAATAAAATGCCATATAGGGAGCAAATCTTACTAAACATTTTATTGTACTATTTTTAACGCAGTTTGGGCCAGTCAATCCATTTAGGACTCAACAGATGGCCGCTCCCAGGAACATGCTTTCTGGATATACGGAACCAGCACATATTAATGATTTCATGTTTGAACAACAGAGAAGAACATTTGCAACTTATGGTAATATATGTGTATGTTTCTTTGTACTCGAACCGATTAAAAATTGTTATGCTTAGTGATGCCTTGCTCTAATATACCTCCAAACTTCTCAGAACCTCCAAAGCTTTCAAAATAAATTGTGTCTGTATGCCATTGGTCTTTCTGGCAAGTATGGCAGTAAGTGACTGAAGACTTTGTTTTTAATTGGAAAATGTTCAGAAAACATCTAGGTTTGAATTGTTTAGTTAATTGAATTTCCTATTCAACTTTTTTATTAAAGTTTTTATTATATTAATATCAGTTATACAATTCCTGAAAGAGTAAAGTAGTTGATCGATATTGAAATACTGCTGGCAATATATACAGCTCTGCAACATATCTGTAATAATCTTCATTGTGTAGAAAATATTATGATGAAATAAACATAACATTTCTGGTTGGATGTAATTGTTCATTTTTTGTACCACTTATTGAACAAACAACTGTATTACAGTGCATCGTTTCCATCCAACTTTCAGCATAACTTGAAAGTAACCAGGATCATAGTTAGTACCGTAGTAGGGATGTATATAGTTAGTACATCCCTATCTTAATAATGACTTCAATAATGAACCTCCTATCAATCAGTCCGAAACCTCTGATTCGGGGGGGTGGGGATGGAGTGCTCTTGTTCTATCGTCTGTCAACAGAAATCTTACTAACTGAATTTCCTCAACAAATATCAGCTTCCTGTCTTTGAAATAGCAAATACAAGCAATTTTATTTGCTATCCCAATATCTTCTTGCAGTGGCTTAGAATAATTTCTGTCTGAATACATAATTGTCATATTAAAATAACAATAAACAACATAATAATTTATACCATCTGCATTTAAACTTTGTTTAAATATACTATTGAAAATCCAGTCTTTCAGAAGACTAATTTCCTCAGTTCAACAGGGAGTACAATACAGATCAGGTATAGAGAAAGTTTGACTCCCATGCATTTTGAGGGAGTTTTTTTTTTAAAAAACAAAACTCTGCAAATCGGATGTTTCCATAATGCTCTGAAAAGTCATTGTCCTTATTTTTTGGGGAGGAGCGCGGCAATATTTATAGCCATTCCATGAGACTAATGTCTCTGTCTGATCATTTTTATGAAATAGTTAATAAATACAATTTTTTAAAAGTGTCATAAGGAATGAAAAATTCTGTATCACAAATGAAAAGAATCCCTCTTTATTTTGGAAAATATCTTGTAGAATTCATGGCCCGCCTTCTAGGTTCAGGGTCAATCCATAGCATTGCCTGGAAGTAGGGAGAAAGGCCCATTCTCTGAAACCTATGAGATCAATTGAGAAAATATATTGGAAGCTCAAATATTTTTGGAAAATAAAGATGCCTAATTCATTTTGGAGAATTTCCTTTTCCTCCTTCGGGTTAGTTTTACTATCCTATATAATAAAGTAAATAAATCAACACAAGTTGATTATCTGTGAAGCTTGAAATATTTTAGTATTCCTTTTAATGTGATGTTTGTAAATGAAAGAAAAAGAACAGCAGGTTGTGTAGAATGTGTGTATTCTATCTATATATTTTTTAATGTTTCTCATATATTTACATACTACTTACATTAACATTTATATTTTCTGGAGGTAAACAGTTGAATATTACTCTGGAAACAAACTAAGCAATAGTCTAGCAATTTGTTTTCACAGTTTTCAGCAGTAGCAAAGAATGTCTCCATGTACACTGACAATAAAAGAATTTGCCAAATGCTAGGAGTTAGAGAAGGCATCTCCTCTGTCTCCAAGAATCCAAGCTTCTCTACACAGGAATGTGCTCCTACCTAAATGTTGCAAGAATTGGACAAAGGCATCATTGTTCAGTTACATCAAGCTAATAAAATAAACTAGAATGTTGGCCGCAAGAAACAGCAGGAACTAATACATTTGATTCACCCAAATCCTGGGCTGTCTTCCCAGCCTATCTTTGTGGAGCACTATTGATTGTAAAATAAATATTGTAGATTGTAGACAGAGAAGGAAAAGAG
This sequence comes from Thamnophis sirtalis, assembly GCF_051295495.1. Classification (NCBI taxonomy): domain Eukaryota; kingdom Metazoa; phylum Chordata; class Lepidosauria; order Squamata; family Natricidae; genus Thamnophis; species Thamnophis sirtalis. The sequence continues at coordinate 105,497,955 of NW_028261386.1, read as the reverse complement.
ATCTGAGCTTCAGTCTCCCCCTCTTTTTTTGCACTTTGCTTTTTTGTGAGTAAGTTGATTTATCTCAGAGAGCATCAGAGCATGCTTTGACAATTATGTATTCAGACAGAAATTATTTTAAGCCCCTGAAAGAAGATACAGGATAGCAAATAAAATAGCTTGTATTTGCTATTCCAAAGATAGGAAGGTAATATTTGTTGAGGAAATTCAGTTTATAAGATTTTGGCTGACAGATGATGATAGAGCAAGAACAGGCCATTTTATTTTTTCCAGAATCAGAGGTTTCAGTTTTGGCCTGATTGATAGGAGGTTTATTACTGAAGTCACTAATGAGGTAAGGATGTCAGAGGAAGAAGCAAGGCTGCATTTTATCCCATTGTTAATTGTGGGTGAATTAAGGAGGATATAAGAATGAGAAACAACTAAGAAGCAAACCATTCTAATTTCTATCCTTAAAATCTTGAAATCAACTTACCAACATGCCCATATTTCACTGGAGACCATTTGAGGAGATGCGAATTGAAGTAGTTTTCAATCATCTTTTTTTCAATTATCCCACGTGCAAGTATCTCATGATTAGTAAGTCAATTAATGTAGAATGGATATAATGACAGTTAAATGGATAGTTAGCTTGAAAATCATTCAAAGAGTGCTCATCCAACTGTATAAGGGGTATGAAGTGGAATGCCAAAAGATTCAGTCTTGATTTCATGTTCACCGTGATTCATACTCTGAAGCAATACCTAATCACTGAAAATGGTATTTCTGTTTAAATGTGTGCTGACAGGAGGGGGAAGGTACATCAATCTGGTGGCATGATCCCTTTTGATTAATGTTACAATTCACACTCTGCAGTGTGAATAGATGAGTGTGATTGGAATCCTGCCATAATTTTTTTTGTTATTTGTAAGCATTTTTAAGACAATCATGCAATACCAGTGATATTGATTCTATTTTTTTCTTTCAATCAATCACCATGGAAATATCCTTATTTTTGGAACATTTGAAGTGCAAAAAATATCACAGAATCCTAGGGACCTATCTGTCATCTATCATCTTAAATAAAAAGGTCTCTAGAATATTATAGAGTCTTAACAGTAAAAGATTACAAAACTTATCATAAATAGCATTTTTAAGCATAGTTATTCTGTCTGCTTTTGTTAGTTACAAACCCTAATTTAATCTTGAAATAAAGCTTACAGTTGCGGTTAAATCACTAAAAATAAAAAAAAGAATTACATATATTGAAGTGTATATAATTAAATATACATTGTCAATAAATGATGAAATGGTGTTTTTTTCAAATACAATCAGTGGTTTTATGGATTTTTTTAATTATCTAGGTTGATTTGAAGCTTTCTGTTGCAATGGCCATATGATGTAAAAGGCTGAATATATAGATTACTCATATATAAATAAAGACAGTTATATACGGTTCTGCATTTATGCATCCCATATGGAAAGTCATTATAATTGTCCTTGTTTAAAGCATTATAGCAACAAAAGCTTTGAAAATTCTTAAGATCTGTTGATAATTTATAATGATTTTTGTTAAAAATGTGTGTCGGACGTGAGCCAAAGACAAACATTTTTTGTGAGCTTGATAATATAAATTAAAATTGTGACAATAAAAATACTTTACAAAGAATAACTTTAAAATGATTTGATCCTGCAGGATATGCACTAGATCCTTCCATAGACAATTATGAAGTGTCTACTAAATATATTGGATCTGTAGAAGAAGCAGAAAAAAATCAAGGTAAAGGAACACCAAATATGATTTTCATTCTTGATTTCATTATTATCTTTTGTTCTGTACTCTTGCATTCACAAACTAACAATTAAGCATTGTATGAACCATCACTGTTTGATGGATGAGAAAACATGTTGACGACAGGGAGTTGCTATTTGAGTGTTTCAGATATGTTTAAAAATTTTGAAGAACATCATGAGTGGCCTCAAAAAGTATTTTGGGATGGGGATTAACTGTCACCTCTAGCACTTCTTCCTATTGCTGTAGCTTATCTTTATTTTCTGGGCAAGAAAACAAAGATAAAACTATTCTATTCTATTCTAAATGATAACATTTCTAATGTAAATATTGGGTTACAGGTAGTTATCACCATTTTTATTTTCTAAGAATCTTTATTCAGTTATCTCTTAATGTTACAAATGTGCTACAAGGAGAAAACTAATATGGAACCTAATCATAACAGAGCTTGGCAGTAGTGTATGCTATAAACTTCATTGTCACAAACCTTGGCAAAACTATTTGGAATTTTATTGGCTATGTAGGAGAATGAAATAGGGATTATCGTGAACGTGTTGTCCACAAATCAAGCTTGATTTTGTGTGAAAGCATCAATTGTTATTTCAGGAGGCAGAAGACAGTTCTGTCATCCTTAAAGTAAGAGTTGCGTTCAAATCCAGAAATAATCTTTTGCTATTGTGCCATAGGTTTAACAGTGTTTGAAACAGGACAAAAGAAAACAGAGAAAAGGAAAAAATTCAAAGAGAATGATGCATCTAATATAGATGGCTTCTTGGGACCTTGGGCAAAATATGTTGACGAAAAGGAGGTTGCAAAACCTTCTGAAGTGAGTACCCTTCATTTTTTTATTATTTTCAAGTATAAAGAATAGGATGAGCAAGTCCCACATTCTGTTTATGACACTTGTTTATATATGCTGTTGTACTCCTATTCTTATGTTTTGAATGGGAGAGTAGCTATAATTCTGTATAGCACCTTGGTGCTGTGCAACTGTTTTGAATTACATGTCCCGCAGTTCATTTGCTTGCCATTGGCCAGCAGATGGAAGTTAAAGTCTAAAATATTTGAATAGTACTATGTTTCCTAATCACTGATTTTTAAAAAGTGTTTATTCATTACAAATATGCTACTCTGGAATCCTGGAATCAGGAAAAAAAACAGCTTATATGGTATAAATCATGCAGATGGGTTTTGAAAAGCAATTTCTTAAATTACAGAGCATCAAAATGTCACTTACAAAAGCAGACAGCTCCACTCAGACTACTAACATTACTTTAAACCATAGTTGCTAGTTTGACATTGATATACAAAGTCTCTATATACACTATATTGCCAAAAGTATTCGCTCACCCTTCCACATAATCAGACTCAGTTGTGAGCGAATACTTTTGGCAATATAGTGCATCTGTATTGTAATTGAAATCTTGAGCTATATAGCTAGGACACAAGTAGCAAAACATAGAAAATATATAATCAAATAAATTTCTAAATCTTCCAATTTTTTGCTGAAAATGCAACACAGAAATGTTGCTTGCTGTAACATTACATGAAAGACAACTTACATAGTCAGCCACACAAAGGTATCTGATGCTGTTCTTCAGAATGTTTTAAGGTTGATATTTTTGACAAACACCCTTTCCAATTTCCACATAGATTTATTATGAGCAGTTGCTCTGTTGTGCAACTGCTATCAAAGACACAAAGTGAGGAGGGAAGGAGCATACCTGTGAGCATAACTGACCACATTTTCTTTATGGTTCCTGTGCATCATACAAGGGGGTAAAAACAAGCATATTTACCAAGGAAAATGGGCTCAAAGTAATAAGCAGAAGGTAGCATATCTAAAGTCTCTGAGGTCTAGATATTAATCAGTAAGACATCAAGAACAGATCTTGTCAAAAATGGTATGCGGGCTAAGCTAAATCTTCCAATGGGGGAGAGAATTTCCAAGGAATCCGAATCTGATTACAGAGGGGAGGGGAATGTGTATTTTATTAAATACTCTTATAAAATCAGTCCATTTTCTATCTGGACCATGTATGAAGTGACCCTATCGATGGCTAGTACTGAAGTATGTGCACATACACGTGCACAAATATAAAGACAGTCTGTGTGTGTGTGCGTGTGGTATATATGTAAAATCCACTTGTTCACAATGTAATTTCCTGAATTGTACTTAAAGCCCTTTACTTCAGATATCATTTTTTGTTTTATTAGAACTCATTGAAGATAAATAATTCTATACTTTGATGTAGAAGTAAGGATTGTAATTCTTAATATTTGGCAATTTAGGAAGAACAGAGGGAACTGGATGAAATAACTGCAAAAAGGCAGAAGAAAGGCAAACATGAAGATGATAAACCTGGAGAAGAAAAGACAGTTTTGCATGGTAAGTGGTACTGTTAGCAATTCATCTGCATTTCTGTCATAACTTTCCACTCTATCGCTATTAAACATAATCCCATATCTGTATTTCATTGAATTATTACATCATAACTAGAAGTCAGCACAGGGTAGTTGTTTGTTTTTATGTGTGTATGTGTAATTAATAAGAAAGATTAATTTTGTTTTTTGTTTGTGGTAACAAAGTAAAAAAAATGAACCTGCAGTTAAACTTAAGACAAGGGCAGATTGAACTATTGGGAATATTGTGGTAAAGTCATTTGCTTGGATACTCCTCTCAAATATCAGCTCTTTGGTTTTTAATTTGCAAACTTCTTTTGATGTAGTCTGCTGCCTAGTAGCTGCTCCAGGCTGCAAGGATTGCCACCGCCCATTGGCGCTGCTTCCTATCACCCTCTCCGCATGCCCCATTTTCTGCCTGTTCCTGCAGCCTGGCCAATGCACTTCATTTTAATCACAGCCACTCCAACATTGAATTAGTCTATTATTTCTCTGACAGTGTGAATTTTCTATTCATTCATTCATATTTCTCTTTCTTTCAGTCAAAGAAATGTATGACTATCAAGGGAGGTCTTACCTTCATGTTCCTCAGGATGTTGGTGTTAACCTACGTTCAACAGTACCCCCTGAAAAATGTTACCTTCCTAAGAAACAAATCCATGTATGGTCAGGTCATACAAAGGTAAGGAACACCTAAAAAATTATATTTTCCTCTTTTGTGTCTTTGCAGTCCTTTCATGATTATAATTAAATTAAGCCCATTCCAAATTTACCAGAATTCCAAAATGTTGAGAAAAAAATTGCACAGGATATTTATTATTAGACAAGTTTTATTACTGTATATCAATTTTATTCCCAATTTTTAGCCTATCTCTGCTAGTTATCACTACTTTTCCATATAAGTTGCTTTTAAAATACAGATATTATTTTACATTTAAAATAAGTTGTTTCAACCATTCTGGAAGTAATTTGAGCTTGAAACAGTTATGTTTCGAATTGGAAACAGATGTTTTAATCTCAAAACACTTCCAGAATAATCAAAACAAGCTATTTTTAACTCAAAGCAGCTGTTTGAGACTCAAAAACAAACCACTTCAGAATCAAAGTATTTTTCACATCTATATTTTAAAACCATTGGCTTTAGAGATCTAGTCTTCAGCTCATTCATGGAAACCAGTGGTACCTGTTAATAAGATGAAGACTTGGGGGAAAATGCCAGGCGCTATAAAGTCTTTTCTGTGCTTATGGAAGGATTTTGATGATTTCACAGCAAGTTTGAAGATATACATTCCAAACCTAACTTATCCCAGTATTTTCTGTGGCTCAAAAATCTTCCATTTTTGCTTGAAGAATCTTCCATTTTTACATGGCCATGTTTATAGGAAGTATGGAAGTCTCAAAATAATGTAATAACTAGGTCAGGTAGTAGTAGTAGTATGGTAGGCCAGCCATTTGATAGACCAGCAAACCTCTTTCCCTAGCTGAAGGGAAGACATCTGTTCATGGAGACATAGCTGCTTTTGAATTACAGTTTTTCCTGTAGTTTCGGCGGGAGGGGCTACAACTGGTTTTAGTCACAGCCTGATTGGTCCAGAGACTGAGGGATTTTTCGTAAGTATCCTCCTTTCCCTCTAGGCTCCCAGTTTCCCTCAGTCTTTGGTCCAAGCACTAGCTGTGGCTCCAGTGAGGTACTTATTGAGATTATAATTATTAATTCGGTTGATTGGATATTCTAAATTTATTATACAAAAAAAGAAAGACTCAGATTGCTGGCCAAAGAGACTGTCCTCAGTCTCATCAGGGTAGGGAGAGCCTGGCCTACCCTGGGCCGGATAAGGGGCTTGCCCGATTCCTGGGGGCGCAGGGGTGGCAGGCTCCTATCGCAGTCTTGGCGTATTACAGGCTCGGCGGGCGGCTTCGTTTTTTACATGGCCATGTTTATAGGAAGTATGGAAGTCTCAAAATAATGTAATAACTAGGTCAAGTAGTAGTAGTAGTATGGTAGGCCAGCCATTTGATAGACCAGCAAACCTCTTTCCCTAGCTGAAGGGAAGACATCTGTTCATGGAGACATAGCTGCTTTTGAATTACAGTATCTCAATGCTCATCTTAAATATTAGCATCTTTCACTGCATATTAATATTAGTTTGTTAGTGGTGTGGTAAACTACTATAGTCAGATTGTGGATATTAAATTGTCTAAGTAGACCATCAAGCTTTTTCCATGAAATATGCCCATATACATATCTGGCATTAACTCTTCTTTTTGTAGAATTAAAACTATTGTTGTGATTTGAATTCATGTACATTTTGTGTTTTAATAGGAGCTATTACTTTGTTAACCTTGAGTAACTACAGTTTCCCCACATGTTAGAAAAGGGGCTTATCCAAAACTGGCCAAACTTTAGAATATACCGCAGTCATAATATATTGGCCTTGAAAATTAGAAGATAAAGCCAACTCAAAGCCTAGTCATTGGTGCATCTTGGGAGATGTAGAACTGTTGCTGTGCTTTAGGCACAAAAACCTAATAGTACTACTGTAGAAGCAAATGATGTATTGTACTGAAATATATATTTTGGAAAGGAAAATGCATACATATTCATAGTTATGTTCTTGTTTAAGGGAGTCAGTGCCGTCAGGCTGTTTCCTCTTTCTGGCCATCTGCTCTTATCTTGTTCCATGGACTGTAAAATTAAGGTAAATGGATTCAAAGCATATACTATCTCTGCTTTAATTTTGTTGTGACTACATTTGCTCTTTAATGCTTTCATTAATGTAAACTCAGTAGCAATTGTCATGTTTTTGCCAGGACCATCCAGGATTATAACTTTTAAGGGCTGTTAAGTGCTTATTTAGCAAGAAACACATTCATTTAAAACAGTTAACATACCCATAGTTGTGGAGACTTGCTGAATTGCAATTCCCAATATCCTTCATAGTTGGCCATGCTAATTTAGGATTCTTGAAAATTCAATATGTGGAGAGTCAGGGTTTCTCCACATCTCAATAGCTAATTAAATGTTTTGAACAGATCTTGTAACTGGTAAAGCAAAACCATTACAGCCAATGTTAAAAGATGAGAATGTTGATTAGGCATAACAGGATCTTGCGGTATAAAAACGATTGTATTGATCCTCTGTACTAATCCACAATGCCCGTATTTCTGAAAAATATTTTGGATTTTTAAAATACTAACCATTACTTCCTTTTGAATATTTTTGCAGCTATCTTTTTCTCTCTATGCCCATTATATAATATTTTTCTCTCATCACTTTTTGTGGAACCCCTCTCACTTCATTCTGCCAAGTATTCTTTTTCGTGCTTCCCAGTAACTTGGCACAATTTTATGGTTCTTTGTAACATAATTTCACCCCATTCTTAACAGCTTCTACCTATAATCTTTTCTTATGCCCATTTTTATTCATTTTGTTGTGAGACACATACTTTTCCTGCATTCATTCTATTTTCACTTTAATTCCCTTCGTTTTCTTCTGTGTCCATTTCCCCTGATTCTGCTTACAATTTTATAAAAAAAATGTGTGGGTCATCAGTCTTACATTCTTCACTAATTTTTTTAATTGTTCAGCATAAGCAATCTATGCAATAATGCTTTCATCGACACCCCAGGAGACTAGACAGAAGATGCCCAAATTCCTAGAGTCCAAGAATGGTCTCTCAGGGGGGTGAGGCACCACCTCTGTCAAGGCTGGTGGAATCATTCCTTCCCACAAAGAGACATTAGTCACTACTTGGATCACCACATGCCACCTCCCAGGAACTCTTTAACTAATCTGGAAGCACATGGATGCAGGCCATAGGTGGCAGAACTCATAGTAGTAAAGATTCTCAGATTGACTAACTCAAACTCCTCCCTCACAATCAAGTTAGGATGTGCCTTGATCACTTCCCCTATACTTTTGTATTTATATGTATGTACATAAATATGGACACGGTGGCTCAGTGGCTAAGACACTGAGCTTGTCAATCAGAAAGGTTGGCAATTCGGCAGTTTGAAACCCTAGCGCCCATAACGGTGTGAGTTCCTATTGCTTATCCCAGCTTCTGTCAGCCTAGCAGTTCGAAAGCATGTAAAAATGCAATTAGAAAAATAGGAACCACTTTTGGTGGGAAGGTAATAGCGTTCCATGCGCCTTCATGCTGGCCACATGACCACAGAGACTTTTTTGGACAGCACTGGCTGTTCGGCCTTGAAATGGAGATGAGCACCGTCCCCTAGAGTCGGGAACAACTAGCACATATGAGTGAGGACAACCTTTACCTTTACTTTACATACAAAGTATACATCTGTGGTATGCAGTATACACTGTACTACTAGTGGGGAGAAAACCTTCTGTGTTTAACAAAGCATGTATTATGTATAATGCCCAGTTTCTCCTTTTCTTTATCTGAGCTGCAAAGATTTCACTAAGGGGATTTGATGCTTTTAATTTTCCTACGTTTGAATAGGCAAACTGTATAATAGTTTATGTTTGAAGATGGGTTGGTTTTAAAAATGAAGTCTTTACATGTATAACAGTTATGTGTGATTCTATTTAAATTTGTATTTTCCTCCACCCTAAAGCTCTGGGAAGTGTATGGTGAACGAAGATGTTTGAGAACATTCATTGGTAATATTATTTATTCTTTTTTATTCTATTTTAAATTACTGTATATGTGCAAGACTGAGATGTGTATGCTTTATGTAAGCCAAAGTTTCCCAAATTTTGGAAGTTGGAGATATTCATGAGCTTAAATAAAAGTCAAACAAGATTTGAGCGCAAAAACACAAATTTACTCTTTCTGAACCTGGCATCTGCTGCTTCAACTTATCATGTTGACCAAGGAACAATAAATATAAGACAGGTGTCAATGAAAGCCTTGATATTTGGATGATTCAGATAAGATACGTATTTCAGTTTTGTAAAGCTGATATTGTTATTTTAAAAGTGGTTTAAATTATTTATTATCAACCACTCCTGCTAATAGCAACAGAATAAAAAATACATCAGTGAATATTGTTAGGGCTAGAGCTAATCACCAAATAACTAGTCCTCATCTTAACAAGAGTTATGAAAAGATTTCTTCAGGAAACACTTATTTAAAAAGAACACTCATATTTTTCTACACATAATTTTAGAGAGTATTGTGAGATATTTTTAAATATGGGAACTACTTTGTTCTCCTTGCTATGTTCTCCAAATGGAAATGCTTCAAAAGGAAATGAAAACCATGTTAACTCTATAGGCCGTATATATCCTCTCACTTCATCCTCTGCCATCTGTGTCTGGACACAGAGACCCTACAGAACAGGTTAACTGCTAATTGAGATAGACCTCCTGCTTCATTTCTTTGCAATTATATTTTGAAAAGTTAGATTCATGACAAGAAGTCTAATAGATCCCCTAAGTTATTGAGGGCCATGGAAAAGTGGATGCTTGCCTTCATATTTACTGTTAATCTGAGAACTGTATTTATGCAAACTGGCATATGTAGTTACCAGTTTGTAGTTCTTTGTAGTGCTAGTCTCTACACTATGCTAGCCAGAGGTCTCTAATCTACAAATAAGAGAAAGAAGGAATAAATAAAGCCGTAGCCTGAATCCAGCCTCCATGTTCTGCCACTTCATTGGAGGCTGTGTTGCATGCTGATGTTCTGTTTAGAGGTTTAAATTCTGGTTCTCTTCCAATTCTAATGTCATGATTTCCATCTTGTAGGACACAGTAAAGCTGTTAGGGATATATGCTTTAACAATGCTGGGACCCAATTCCTCAGTGCTGCATATGACCGCTATCTCAAACTGTGGGACACTGAAACAGGTATTTGTATGCGTGGAAAGATTGCTAATGTAATGTGCATTTTTCAAAGGATAAACTTCAAGCAGTATATATCATTGCCCAATGTACTTTTAGGATACATTAAAGGATGGCTCCATAATATAAAAACATGTCAGTCATATATGCATGTGCTGAGATGGAAAGAGCAAACTTACAGCTCAGTAAAAGAGCTCCATTTTGTGAGGTCCTTATACTCCATTTTGTGAGGTCCTTGTTTAGTATGTTCAAGAAAGGCTAGGAAAGATTCCGTCACAAACTCTGCTGAGTCCATTGTTAATTGTTGCAGGCTAGACTGACTAATGGTTTGTCTAAATATATAAGCTTGCTTCCTCTATATTCCTATTGATTGGTTGGCTTATTTTTGTCCTCTGCCTTAATTTTTTATTAACACATATAAGCATGAGTGCATTGGTGAGGTTATCTAGTTTGGATAATGAAACATCTGCAAGAATACAACCAGGTTCACACAGCACCAAAGACCCCTCATTTCAACCCTGAGTTTCAAATATTCACCTTCATTAATAACACATAAGCCGTGGTGGCGCAGTGATCAGAATGCAGCACTGCAGGCTATTCTGCTGACTGACTGCTGCCAGCAGTTCGGCAGTTTAAATCTCACCGACTCAAGGTTGACTCCACCTTCCATCCTTCCAAGGTTGGTAAAATAAGGCCCAGATTTTTATTGAGGCCAATATGCTGATCCTGTAAACTGCTTAGAGAGGGCTGTAAAAGCACTATGAAGTGGCATATAAGTCTAAGTGCTTTTGCTATTCAGGGCAAGAATATTTATCTGTCGACTTCTGTCAGTTCTTAGAATAAGTTAGTCCAACATTGCCAAATGATTTATAAATTACTACTCTATATATAGTTACAGTGCCCCGAAGCCTTGCCTTCTTCTCTAAACACTGTAATTGCCCCCACAAATTGACTCTTTTTACTTTGATAAAAACCCCTTTCCCTCTCCTGGTTTTCAGGAAGTCTTAGACCAGCAGGTCCCTCCAGTCAGCTGTCTTAAAACCAAACTTTAAAAGCTAAAGTTGTGAACATCGATTCCTGTTTTCACTCTAGGACAGTGTATTTCAAGATTCACCAACAGGAAAGTTCCTTACTGTGTCAAATTCAATCCCGATGAAGATAAACAGAATCTTTTTGTAGCAGGAATGTCGGATAAGAAAATTGTACAGGTAAGCCAAAAATCTTCATAATTTATTTAGAACAGTATAGTTTCAACTCAGCTTGCACATCTTCATTTGAATGGCTTGCTCGCAGTTGCAAATACACTATTTCCCTTTAAAGTTCTTTTTTAAAGTTGAGTTATGTTTTCTATATATTTTAGAATATTTCCATAAAATTATCATTCCCTTCAAATTTTTGAAAAAAAAAAAAGAATTCACGCTTGTTTTCCCCTGCAGTGGGATAGTCGAAGTGGAGAAATTGTTCAGGAATATGATAGACATTTGGGGGCTGTCAACACCATTGTTTTTGTGGATGAGAACCGAAGATTTGTGAGTACGTCAGATGACAAGAGTTTAAGAGTCTGGGAATGGTAAGTTGAAATGATTGCATTTGACAGTAACAGCACAACACCAAAAAATAATTGCAGCAGTAAAATGCATTGTTTTTGCTATACGTTTCCATTAGTCTATTCACAATCCCAGGTTCTTATATTTACACTGCTGCTCAAAAGTTTGGGAACCATTTTGAATGGTCAATATTTCTTCATAAACATGACATACACTATATTGCCAAAAGTATTCGCTCACCCATCCAAATAATCAGATTTAGTTGTGAGCGAATACTTTTGGCAATATAGTGTATCTGTTCTCCGTGTAAGTCCTGAAACTAGAGAAAGAGTACTCAAGTAAAACAAATGAGTCAAAAGCATCATAGTTGTTCATTTATTTCCTGAGAAAAACCATAGAATCGTAAGGCTGGAAGGGACCTTGAGCATCTTCTAGTCCAACCCCCTGTCCAAAGCAGGAATCCTTATGCCGTCCTGGACAAGGGGTTGTCCTGTCTTTTCTATGAAAACCTCCAATGATGGAGCACCCCCACAACTCCAGAAAGCAAGCTGTGATCCAGTGAGCTTCCAAGTTTGGATTGTCTTTCTTCTCTGACAGATAGTTGAAGAGAGAGACATTAATGAAGTCCATATCAGGTCTCAAAGTCTGATTCTTGATTTTTTTTTAATCTGCTATGCCTATATTGGTGCTAAAATAAAACTAGTGAGATTGCTGTTCACTAAAAGTGAAAAAAAATGCAAATACAAAAGAAATGCAAAAGAAAGTAGTGGAAAGTGACTGCAAATAAGGTATTTTCTAGTGTAACATTTAAATCTGAGATTTTAAAATGGTGATTCAGTCAGCAAAGAGTTTTAACTTCAAATGAAAATGTGAATCAAGGCAAATATTTGGTGACTGGATTTTCTTTGGGAGAGAGGGAGGTTTTTTTAAAATTTGGTCCTTAATTAGCTATTGACTTTAATGAAAGAGCACCACCTGCTGGTTCTTCAGTACCACTTAATGATACTAATGAGGCACCCCCCCAGCCCTGTTAAGCTGTTTCAGTAATACACAAAATGTATAAAGAATGAATGTGTTGTAGTGGCAGGTAAGTTTTTATTAGATAGTCTGAAGCTCCTGAATAACAGGCCAGATATAAATGAAAGAATAGCAAAGAATAGCAAAATACTTGGTGCTCAACAAAGTGTCTAGTGAATGCAGATAATCTGGGTTCAACTGATATGGGTGGTAAAAGAAAATAATATCTGCTGTTTCCAACATGGTTTGGATTGGTTTAAAGGTGTGCGGTATATAAAAGCCTACCGTCAAATCAAACTTTTTTATTTTATTTTTTGGGCATAATTAAAGGAAAAGATTTTTCTGTTACATATCATCCTATTTGCCTTTTTAAAAGTGCAAGTGCTTTTCTGGTTGTACTGTAGGTCAAAGCATTTGTTTTTATTTTATATGGTTCTGTGGCAAAATTACTGCAATTAATCTTTCTGAGATCATGTACATGCCAAATAATTCATCATTAATGTGCTGCACGAAAATATTATGAAGGTTAATATGGCTGTGCATTTAATATTTTCTGCATTTGCTAGTTTTCATTGTGAGATCTCTGTTGGCTATAGCAGATTCTCCAAAGAGCTTCCAGAGGATATTTAGTTAATGAAAATAAAACAGCCTTAGATGCTACAAGAAGATTCAAAAAATGAAATTTACTAAAGTCTAATAAGAAATATCTTATTCCTTTAATATACACATTGATGGCAGAAGTGTTATAAGCCATCCTTTGTAGGGAAGTTAATCCACATTTAAGACTGTTAAAATAACCACAAGATAATGTAGAACATAGGTAGCTCAGACAAATGTGTTTCGGAGTGTGTTTGTATATGTGTGTGTATCTAAACAGGTTTATATGTGTGCATTTGTACACTGTGTGTGCGTGTGTTGTTTAATTGGCTAGAATCTGTTAAATGCTCTTAATAGATGCTCTTATCTCCATATGTAGAATGTAACCTCTTAATAGCAATAGCACTTAGATTTATATATAGCACTCTCTAGGTGGTTTATAGAGTCAGCATATAAAGATTAGAGAAGGGAAATTCTTCCTAACTGTTGGTGTTTAACCTGTATCCAAAGTAACAAATATTTAGATCACAGCTGACAAACTCCCGGCTCATAGGCCAGATGCCCACGCTCGGTTTAGCGAAGTGGGTGGGGGGTCCCGATACATCACATGACGCCGCCATGACGACGTGTGTTTGACACCCCTCATCTAGATACTCTTCATTTTTGAAACTCGTACTGATTCAAACATTATCTTTACATTATCATGGTAAAAAAAAGGATAGTAAGAATTCCTGAGCTCCATATACCCAGTGTAGAAATACAGCTTTAGGGCTTAATGTCATCTTTCATGACTAATATCAGATCCAGAGTTAAGGGGAACTATATTTTCTTCTCTCCAAATCATTTTGTGTAACTGTATAAATGTTCCAAATTTACTGAGAGGGAAGGGGGAGAGGGAAGGGAGGAGAGATAACCCTTTAGAGCTCAGCCTCTTCTACATCCCATCAGTCCTAGAAAATGCTGAGTATCAAGTATTATTTCATTATTTTAATTCATACAAGCCACTTAACATTCATGGGAAATCATTCAGCTTTTATTTAGTTTTATTTTAAGGTGATCCCTGTTCATTTTGTATCTGATAGGCACTAAATAATTGAACTGTGACATTAGACATAAAAATATTTGTAGATTATAACCCAGGCATAGAAGGCAGTAATGCTAATAGTGATGTCAGGTGTAAGTAAAAGTGTACTTCAGAATTATAGGTTCATATCAGAATGCTGTAACCTACACTTCTCCTTTCATATAAAGACATTTTATTTGCAGGAGCCTTCATCCATATATTTTACTTTTGTAGGGACATTCCGGTAGATTTTAAGTACATAGCAGAACCAAGTATGCACTCAATGCCAGCAGTGACTTTATCTCCAAATGGTAAGCTTAAATTTCTATCTTATGTAGGATTTTTTTAATTTTAAAAGGTGTAATGATGTTTAGCATTTTTTATTTAACATCCAAGATTTCAGAAATAGATTATCTGGGTTTTGGAGCTGTAAATGTTGCAGGGGATAACAACAGAATAACAGAGTTGGAAGGGACCTTGTATGTCATCTAATCCACCCCCCTGCCCAAAGAGGAGACCCTACACCATTTCTGACAGATGGCAGTTCAGTCTCTTCTTGAAAGCTTCCAGTGATGAAGCTCCCACAACTTCTGAAAGCAAGCTGTTTCATTGGTTGATTGTTCTCACTATCAGAAAATTTCTCCTTATTTCAAGGGTGAATCTCTCCTTGGATCAGTTTCCATCCATTAATCCTTGTCTGGCCTTCAGGTGCTTTGGAAAATAGGTAGCCCCCCCTCCTCTCTGTGACAGCCCTTCAAGTATTTGAACACTTCTATAACATCTGACAAAAGCAAAAAAATACATTTCGAGGCAAATAGAAGCTAGCTTTCTTGGTTCGTTACTTTAAATGCTGGTAATCCTGCACTCATTATCAGACTTATTTCCATATTTCCCTTGTTTGATTTTTGCTCTGACAGCTATTTTTCTTGTATCAGTGTTGACTTTTTCCTTGTATTTCAAGTTATTCACCTTTGCTATATGGTCCGTATCTTCTTTGGATGTCAATTTGCAAGTTGAATTCTTGACAATTACACTGTATGTTAAACCAGCAATGTCAGAAATCCTAGTAAATCTAATGTTGGGATCAAGCTGGTAAAATTGCAGGGGTTTGCCCTCAGCAAACAATTTCTTAGGTATCTGTAGCTTACATTTTTATATGTTATAAGAACGTTTGATTCTTAAAATCCATGAGAAGTAGGAGATTCATGTGTGCGTTAATATTTTATCTCAACAGGAAAATGGCTTGCCTGTCAATCAATGGACAATCAGATTTTGATTTTTGGAGCTCAAAACAGATTCAGGCTAAACAAAAAGAAAATCTTCAAAGGTCATATGGTGGCAGGTTACGCTTGCCAAGTAGATTTTTCACCTGATATGAGGTATATATTCTACTGTTTCTATATACATAATATGGATTACATATTTTGTTTTTATTTTCAAGTTTGGCTCCACAGGTAGAGAGATATATTCATATAAACCTGCCATATAATTGTCAAATGTTTTCTGTATGTAGAAGTCCTTAAGATAATTGTTGATCAGAATATAATACATATTATTGGGCTACTACATATACCCTAGGGATGCGGCAGCTCAGTGGCTAAGACGCTGAGCTTGTCGATCAGAAAGGTCGACAGTTTGGCAGTTCGAAACCCTAGCCCCACATAACGGAGTGAGCTCCCATTACTTCTCCCAGCTTAGCAGTTCAAAAGCACGTAAAAAATGCAAGTAGAAAAATAGGAACCACCTTTGGTGGGAAGGTAATAGCGTTTTGTGTGCCTTTGGTGTTGAATCATGCTGGCCACATCACGGAGATGTCTTCAGACAATGCTGGCTCTTCGTCTTTGAAATGGAGATGAGCACCGCCCCCTAGAGTTGAGAACGACTAGCACATATGTGTGAGGGGAATCTTTATCTTTACATATACCCTAATTAGTGAACTTGAGATTTGGTCAAGATATTTGCGCATGCGCGAGAACGGGAATGGCCGCCGAGCTCTAACGCTCCGGCTACCGAAAAGAAACAGCGGAAAATTCCAGGCGACGAGGACCCCGAATATGACAACAGAGGGGTCCTCGCAAACGATCAGCTGTCAGGCTTCCAGGGAAGGTAACTTTCTGAGGAGGGGGCTACCTTCGGGTGGCCCCGGGACGGCGTTACCTCCCTCGGTGACTTTTCTTCCGATCAGCTGGGCGGCGGCGGTGGCGGCGTTGCGCGAGCGGCGGCGGCTTCGGCCCCGCTGCCTCAGGAGGCTGCCCCGCTGCCTTGGGAGGCTGGATCCGGACTTTGAAGTGCCTGTTTGGTTTGGAGGTTTATTTTTCTACCCTCACCGTAATCCTGGTGCCTGGCATTACGGCCCTATTGACGGCTCCCTCTTGAACAGCTGGGTGGCGGTGGTGGCGGCGTTGCATGAGCGGCGGTGGCTTTGGCCCCGCTGTCCCAAGAGGCTGCCCCGCTACCCTGGGGAGCTTGATCCGTGCCCTGATCAAAGGGTAAGGAGCTGCATGGAAGTGCCTGCTCGGTCTGGAGGACTTGGTCTTTATCCCCACCACAATTCTACTGTTTTGTATTGCGGCCCTGTTGACTGCTCTTTCTCCCCTTGGTACGACATCTCCTTTGGGTTCTACTGCTGCTTTCACTGGGCCTTGCAACGTTTTATTTACCATCTACCTTCCTGGATTGTGATCCCAGGACTGCAACAACAAACTTTTTATTGTGTTGGGTACCAGCTGCTGCTGTTGCTGCCTCAGGAGTGCCACGTCAGGCAAAACCGTCTACCAGACCATCTTGTATTGGACACCATTACCCCGGAAAGGCAGCATATGTGGTCCTCTGGCTCCCTCCAGTGGCCATTACTGGCGCTTCCTCTAGTTCTAGGCTGGTTTCATCATTTTTTCCACCTCTACCGCCTTCTTAATTACCACCTACACACTCCACTTACAATTATAGCCATAATTACATCTGCCGGGCCTCTGCACATACGAACTAACTGCATCCAGCTGGTTAATATTATCTTTTATCGTCCAAGGGAAACCATCTTAACTGCCCAGACTTTGCCTTTATTGACACTATTGATAAATCGGACTTTAACAGCTTTAACAATTTCTTCTAATCGCCTGGACTTTTTGGGACCTTCCCAAATACATAAGAGGGGACGAAGGCTACTCCCCCTTCTATATATACTCTTTTATAAGATCTACGGACGCTGCGCAAACTTTTAAATGGTATGCTGAGTGCATGGGATTGAATGTGTGAATTGGATGATCCCACTTTTTATTACCCTATGACTCTTGTATTTTATGTGTTTTAATTATCACGTGGGGACTGCTTGAGTGTATAAATGAGTGTGCTTGATTCGGAGGACCTGCCGGGAGTTGCGGGGGCTATGGGGGTGGCTGAGGGGGTTAAAGACACGGGAGAGGGTCGGGGTATTGCGGTCGTGACAGGGAGGGGCAGATACGGCGGGGACTCTAGGGCAGGCCATTACCGGGGAAGGAGGGTTCGCTACATCACAGAGATCCCTCCTTCCGGCCCTAGGAGTCCCACTCCAAGACCAGATGGTGTAAGTAATCAGGACCCTGGTCTCAGGCTGTTGTCGCTAAATGCCAGGTCTGTTGTACATAAAGCACCTCTCGTCCGGGACTTAATTTTAGACGAGAGGGCAGACCTGGCATGTATTACTGAGACCTGGCTGGGCCCAGAGGGAGGAGTCCCCCTTGTAGAACTGTGCCCAGAAGGATTTCAGGTGCTGCATCAGCCGAGAGCCCAGGGAAGGGGTGGGGGTGTGGCCGCTGTTATCCGGGAGTCGTTAGTTCCTCGTAGGGTCCCTGCTCCGGAGATTGTCGGGTGTGAGTCTTTGCTGTTAAAGTTGGACCTCAAGGGTCAAGTGGGTTTGCTGCTAACGTACCTGCCTCCCAACAGCGTTGCAGCAGCCCTCCCCTCGCTCCTCGAGTCAGTAGCCGAGCTGGCAGTTGAGTTCCCTAGGCTGATGGTCCTGGGGGACTTTAATCTGCCGACGCTCGGTGAAAACTCTGATGGGGCGCAGGAGTTCATGGCTTCCATGACAGCCATGGGCTTGACTCAAGTAATTCGAGGCCCAACCCATTCGGCGGGACACATGCTTGACCTTGTATTTCTCTCGGAGCAGTGGATGTGTGATCTTGGTCTGAGGGGGAGTGACATCGTACCCCTGTCGTGGTCAGACCATTGCCTACTGAGGCTCGACTTCCGGAGGCCAAACCCCCACTGTAGGGAGGAGGAACCGACCAGGTGGTTCCGCCCCAGGCGTCTTATGGAGCCAGTAAGGTTCCAGACAGAGCTTGGGGTTATTCCTGATACTCTCACCCACAGTCCGGTGGAGACTCTGGCTGCTGCGTGGCACTCGGCAGCGTCAGAGGCCCTCGACCGGATTGCGCCACTGCGGCCCCTCCGAGGCAGCGGATCCCGGAGACCACCTTGGTTCACCGAGGAGCTCCGGGAGATGAAGCGCCGGAGGAGATGCCTAGAGCACCGTTGGAGGTCCGATAAGTCCGCATCGAACCGAGCAATGGTAACCACCTGCACCAGGGAATATACTAGGGCACTTAGGGCAGCTAAAAGATCACATATAGCCTCCCTGGTTGCGTCCGCTGAGTCCCGTCCAGCCGCCCTGTTTAGGATAACCCGCTCCCTGTTGAACAAAAGGGAGGCGGGGGAACCCTTGCAGGGCAGAGCTGAAGAATATGCCCAATTCTTAGCGGACAAAATTGCTCGGTTTCGGACGGACTTGGACTCCACACCTGCAGTTCCAGCCGAGACTCAGAGGGACCAAGTTCAACAGCTCTGGGTTGAGTTTCAGGAGGTTACCCCCGGGGATGTGGACAAGGCCATGAGAGCTGTGAGTTCCTCCACCTGTGCTTTGGATCCGTGTCCCTCATGGCTGGTTTCTAACTGCAGTGAGGTGACACGAGGCTGGATCCAGGCGGTAGTAACCGCCTCCCTTCGGGAGGGGAACTTCCCCGCCGCACTGAAGGCGGCGGTGGTGAGACCCCTCCTGAAGAAGTCATCCCTTGATCCAGCTGTCCTTAATAACTACCGCCCGGTCTCCAACCTCCCCTTTCTGGGGAAGGTTGTTGAGAAGGTGGTGGCCTTCCAGCTCCAACGGTCCTTGGAGGAAGCAGACTATCTAGACCCCTTCCAGTCAGGCTTCAGACCCGGTTACAGCACTGAAACCGCCTTGGTCGCATTGATGGATGATCTCTGGAGAGCCAGAGATGAAGGACATCCCTCCATCCTGGTCCTCCTTGACCTCTCAGCGGCTTTCGATACCATCGACCATGGTATCCTTCTGCGAAGACTGCGGGAGGTGGGAGTGGGAGGCACCGTGTTACGGTGGTTCTCCTCCTACCTCTCGGACAGGTCGCAGTCGGTGTTAGTGGGAGGGCAGAGATCGTCCCCAAGGCCCCTAAAATATGGGGTGCCGCAGGGTTCGGTCTTATCCCCCCTACTATTTAACATTTACATGAAACCGCTGGGAGAGATCATCCGTAGGCACGGGATTAGATACCATCAATATGCGGACGATACTCAATTGTATCTGTCCGCCCCGTGCCAAATCAATGAAGCGGTTGACGTAATGGACCGGGGACTCGAAGCCGTCATGGACTGGATGAGGATTAACAAGCTTGTGCTCAACCCAGAAAAGACCGAGTGGCTGTTGTGTTTTCCTCCCAAAAATTCGGCCATTAATCCAACACTCAGGCTGGGGGGTCAAATTCTACACCCCTCAGAGAGGGTTCGCAACTTGGGAGTCCTCCTGGATCCACAGCTGTCATTCGACCATCATATAGCAGCTGTGACCAGGGGGGCATTCGCCCAGGTACGCCTGGTGCGCCAGTTGCGACCCTACCTGAACCGGGAGGCTCTCACAACAGTCACTCGGGCCCTCGTGATCTCTAGGCTGGAATACTGCAATGTGCTCTACATGGGGCTGCCCTTGAGGAACATCCGGCGACTTCAGCTAGTACAGAACGCAGCCGCGCGAGTGATCGCGGGTGCACCCCGATTCACCCGCATTACACCTATCCTCCGCGAGCTGCGCTGGCTACCTGTCGATCTCCGGATGCGCTTCAAGGTGCTATTGACCACCCATAAAGCCCTACATGGCAGTGGATCTGGATACTTGAGAGACCGCCTTCTGCCAATTACCTCCCTACGGCCTATAAGATCTCATAGGTTGGGCCTCCTCCGCATCCCATCGGCCAGCCAATGTCGGCTGGCAACCACAAGGAGGAGGGCCTTCTCAGTAGCGGCCCCGACCCTTTGGAACGAACTCCCCGTAGAGATCCGTACCCTCACCACCGTCCAGGCCTTCCGCACAGCCTTGAAGAACTGGCTCGCCCGTCAGGCCTGGGGATAAGGACCATTACCCCGCCCGAATGTTGTATGCATGTTGCGTATTATTTTATTATGTGTTGTCGTCTTAGTACTGTATTGTATTGTATTCCCCTCTCCCTGGTTTCTGTGAGCCGCCCTGAGTCCCCTCAGGGAAAAGGGCGGCCTACAAATAAAATCAATTCCAATTCCAATTCCAATTGGTCTTTGGGCTACAGCAGCTTATCAAACTGTGTACTATATGGATATCCTGCAGAATTTGGACAGCCTTTTTTGGCCCATGGGCTAATTTCAGACATTCCTGTGATGACCAAAATATCCATCTGAATTTACTATGAGAAATACAGAGGGAAAGAAGGGGGTATTTATTTATTAAATTTATACAGCCATCCACCTTAACAAATAACTTTAGGCAGCTAGTAAAACTTTCTGGCCACAGCCACTGAGGGAAAAAGCCATAGCCCTCCAGAAAGCCAGCAAGATTGGGCATCCAAATCTCAGGATGGAGCTGTTCCATAGAACAGGGAAGGTGTGACACCCCCACCCCCCCCAGCCTGAACAAGTTGGCATTGCTTGATAGACAGAATCTGGAGCATACTCAGCCTGTCAGTATACTACGGTGTGTCCAACGGTGCGTGCATTGCAGCATTCAGAATTGTAGCTGTAATTTCTAGATGCTTTCCAAGGGCAGCCCCACGTAGGCCTCATTGCAGTAATCCAAGTGGGAAGTAACCATGACATGAGTGACTGAGGGGCAGAGACTCTTGATCCAGGAATGGGCACATTTGGCACACAGGATGGATTTCTGTAGAGGCCTTCTGACCATGGCAACAAACTGTTCCTTGAATGTATCAGCTCTTTCTAGGGGCATAATACTATCCCATCCCATTAAAGATGGAAATTCAGGATAGGCTACTCTAAAACCATATCTACTCAGCCTTATTTAGGTTGAGTCGAAGCCTGATTTTCCCTATACAGTCCTTAGGAAAGACTTTAAATGGTATCACTTGGAATAGTTGGGGCGGAGATGTATAATGGCGTATCATCAGCATATGATCTACATAGACCCATAATGACAAATGACCTCATTCAGTGGCTTTATAGGAGTCAGAAGAGAGTCAAGCCTTGAGGCACAGAGCTGTTGTGTTATTCCACTCCAAGAAGGCCTTTCAAGCAGTAGTTGAAAATCCATATCAGACAAAATCCCACCAGTATGCATTTACTCGGAGGTGGTATCAGAAAGTTAAAAATACACGCCTCCCATTTTTATTATGGCTTAGAAATAAAATTGGGCATCGCAAAATCATTATGTATGATTTTGCATTCCACAGTCAGAACTACACCTGGTTTTCAGTATAATTTAAACCCTCCATACAGAGCTGAATAGATTGCTTTGTTGTGTACATTTTTGCCAAAATAGATCATCTGATGTTACGGATTAGGTGACTATCCTGCCTTTCTGTTTATTTGAGAAGACTGATTAAGTGTCCTACATTTTTGAAGCAGCTGCATTGTCGTGTTTTTCCATTTTAACAATATACATTGGGACATCAAAGCAGCTAAGAGTAGTAGAAAATCTACAGACTATAAAACTATAGGAAAGGTCTATCTGTTCTCCATTAAAATGTATGCTATTGTTCTGAATTGATTATGTTTAAAAATTATTTTGTAAATTACGTCCATGCATAATTTTTTCTTTCTTTCTTTTTTTTTGAAATAGCTATGTGACCTCAGGTGATGCAGATGGAAAGTTAAATATCTGGGACTGGAAGACAACAAAACTCTACAGTAGATTAAAAGCCCATGACAAAGTCTGCATTGGGGCAGTATGGCACCCACATGAAACATCCAAAGTGATCACTTGTGGATGGGATGGCCTCATTAAACTGTGGGACTGAAGGCTGAACTATAGACGTTTTTCTCTCTAATCAGACAATTAATATATGATACTTCAGGATCCATATGCTACAACAAATAAGGTCTGAAATAAGGACATTGATATGGCTGATTCAAGTACTTCAGTATTAGAATGTGCACCGAGCACATTGGAAAAAATCAGATATTTGAAATTTTGCCATATTGCAAATCACTGCACAAATTGACTAAATATGCTAGTCCTTCCAGCTATTAAAACAATTAAAATGGAGAGATGTTCCTACAACTTTTTTTGTGAATCTGAAGCATCACAAGCTTCACTCTGCTTTCCAAATGCACAATTTCGAAGGGAAATATTTTCACATTACCATAATATTAATGTATTAGGAAGGTTTTTCTTAACCTGTTGGGAATCATAACACAGTTGCTAAATACAATAGGATATTGTTTCCATGTATATTTTATAGCAATTGCTACCAAATTTTGGCAGGGGGATTAGATAAAAAGTGTTAGTCATATGGAAATATCTAAAGGTGTAAATAAATTGCAGCCCCAGTCTTTCAGCATAGATACAGAACCCACCCAGATGCAGAGCATCTGTCTGATTGTATCTGAGGAACCCCTTTTCATAATCCCATAGAAGAAAATGTTGTGTTTGCCGATGCATTAGTTTCAAATACATGGTCAGACATTTTATCTATATTGATCATTACTTCTTTTCTGTTTTGTTTTGTTCTGTTCTGTTCTGATTTGTATCATTTAATCCTGATAAGAAGTCAGACTATCGTTCTCATTCAAGGTTTTAAATTTTATAATACAGAAATTCAAAGAACACAGTACAAGTATATAAAATGTTTAAGAAGTACTTTACCAAATGTTATTCCAGGCATTTTATCAGAAACCCAGTCAGTCAGTGGAATTAGTGCAATGGCAGCCATTAGCGACAGATTCATGATAGTATTCCAATTACAGTCTTGTAAATAGGCTTTTTAATATGTTTATTATTTTTGTTTGTTTATTTTACAAAACATGTTTCTTTTGTGCTCAACTACTGTACAGATATCTTGATTCTTATTTTTTACAAACTTATTTTTAATAAATGCTTTATATAAAAATGCAGATTTTAACTTGGCACACCATCTGAAGCATTGTGCATTTTAAAATGTTTATTTGGTATAGATATAATTGAGGCATGAATCGGTTTTACCTGAACTTATGGTATTGGAAGCTTATGAAAGAACAACTTTTGGTAGTGCACATCTTTGGTATCAAAAGTAGAGTGTATGGCAGGTATATGTTGTTTCACATTAGACTTGTGTGCAGTGCTGCCATTCAGTAGGCAGAATGCATCTATCTAAACGATGAACTCTTCACAACTTGTCTACACATATTCTGTGTGTGTACTTTCCCAAATATCATATCTCCAAATTTGTTTTGGAGAGAAAGGATTCTTTCATTGCTTCATGTTGAGTATGGATAGAAAATAGAGCAAGTGGCATAAACTGGTTGTATGAACTATGAAAGTATCCTGATCACTGCATGTGCATTTATCTGAAAGTAACTATGTACAAGTTTCTCAAATACCATCAAATAGCATCAGGCCTACTACAGAACGATGGGTGTGGTAATAGAGTGGCTTGGGAAATAGTATTAGCTTTCTCACGAATTTCACTTTGTATTCAAAAAACACTATGAATGCTCTTGTTTTTTTACATATTTATATCAAGGAGTTAATAATTGTATTTCTTGTATAATTGATGTATCATTATTCTTCTGTCCACAAGTCAAGTTTGTATGCAAGGGAAAATATATTTAATAGTGAAAAGGGCAGAAAATAGCCAAAATTAAACTTTTACTGCAATCTGGCTCACATATAAAAATTGTTCTTAACTTGTGTCTGCTTATGCTACAAAGATAATTTACACCAGCTGGAAATGAAATTTATATAAGCATGCTGTTCTAAACTTACGGGCTTAGGTAGATGATCAGGTGCCATCTTTAATAAAAGTTCAGTTAATTCCAGCTTTCACTACAGTTGAATTAATTTATCTTAATTGGGCTCTGAGTTTCATCCCTAAGTACATGTCCTCAATAGGTTGGGGTTGGTTTTTGGGGGGAGGGGGGGTTGTGGAAGCAAAATATGTTTGGGATTATCCCAGTTGAAGAGTAAGAGCATGGTAATAGATGTGGGTTGCAAGTGTATGTTGCGCGTAAGTACCATGGGTCACTTTTTCAGAATTGCTCGACTAAGTTGTCATGGAACTTGCAGGCTAAGGATAGCTGGAGAGGATCAAATGAGGCAAAGATGTAAGTAGGTTGGATTCCTCCTCATCTATATTCAGAGCCTGCCCGATCAGTTTGTCAACAAGGAAATGAGGGAAGGGTAGTTGTAACTCTGCCATATTGGCATAAAGAGAATCTTTATGACACTTCTTGTACTATTGCTTGTTTTATTTCTGTAGGGATACTTGAAAAATGCAGCACTTGTAACTTTTTTTTTCAGCCAAAAGATTTATTACTCGCATTTCATGCACACATGCATAATGTACCTAACTCAAAGTCTGTTGAGCCAAGTTAGAGTTCCAGAAGAAACTTGTTCTGTAGGAAAATTCTAAAAACAGTATATTTCCTGTCCATTTTTATTCATAGCTAGGCGTGGCTAGTTACAGTTTGGTACCTCTCTCACACTTCCAGGTGTTTTTAAATTTGCATGCTATCTCAAACCATATCATACAGGAATCATCTTATTCTGAGAAGCGCTTTGTGTTTTGAGAGTCACTTCTTGTATCTTAGAAATTTTTATCCTGGTATTTTTCCACTTGCTCCACAAGCTGAAATTTTCCATAAGAAAATCATCTTGCTTTGAGCAGGTCTCATTCACTCCTTCCTCATTTCTATCAATGCATGAGTGCACAGCACTAGATAATACATATGTGCATTTTTAATATAAGTACTAAGCTACAAATCAATATGCATAATAAGTGATAAATGATGTTTTAAAAGTAGGGGATAAGAATATTTTAAAGGGAAGGATAGTGACTAACCTAAGCGTTGCTAAATCATCATTTCAGCAGAGTTCACCACTGGCCACGCTGACTGAAGCTGTTAGAAGCTCAAGTTCACAACCTCTAGTATTTCACAAGTTCCCAACAAGTAAGTGATCACATCATTCTATTGAATGCAGCTAACTTTTTCTGTTTAAAAAAAAAAAAAACAGAAGAAAAACGTGTCAGGATGATTAAGGTTTTTTCCCTGCCCAAACCGGGCAACAAAATAAGACAATAGCAGAATTGCGGTGCTGGTATTAAGGTTCTTGGAGGTTTTTTAAATTAATGACAGCGAACACATCTACAGGATCAGAAAAGTTTTGTACTATACTTGTTTATCCATGAAAATAGTTTCCCTACAACTCTGCCATTTAATATTTATTTCTTTGACTTGTATGGCTGCCCTTCTCAGCAAGTAAGCATAGATTGCAAATGATGTTTATGATCTTAAAAACATGCTTTTTGGAGATACAAACATTTAAATACAAAAAAATACCAGAACTAATGGTTGTTGACAAAGAGACAAGACCTATAACACCCTCAGTGCCCCAGCCCTTCAGTGCCTTATGAAAGGCTAACAGGTTATTTGGTATTCTATGAAGGGAGAATGTTCTAGAGCAGGGGTGTCGTCATGGCGGTGTCATGTGATATATCGGGACTTCCCCCCCCCCCTTGCTAATCTGGCTGGGGGCAGAGCCAACACATGACACATTCAGCCTACGGGCTGCGAGTTTGACACCCCTATTCTATAGAGTGAGTGCTAATACAGAAAAATCATGACTCTTTAGGCATGAGCCAGCATTCCCTGATCAACAGTACCTGGAACATGCCCAGCCTGCCTGACCAGATTGGATGAGTAGAAACAGGCGAAACAATCCCTCAGATAGCCAGGCTCCAAGCAATGAAGGGCTTTAAAAGGAGACAACTGGCACTTTGAATTGCTCCCAGAAGCACACTGGTGACCAGTGCAGCTCAGGTAGTGGCATTAGTAACCGACATTATTTCCTGCCTATGCTGCTGCATTTCGCTTCCAAATTCTTTTCAAGTGAAGCCCATGTAGAGCAATTGCAGTAGTCCAGATTGGCGGGGTGGGTCATGAATGATAGTGAACAGGGACCATATGATGGGGTAAATTGATCAGGTGTAGACCGAGCCTGTAGTAGTAGAATGTGAGAATGACCTGGGGATGGGAGAAGAGAAACTGCCTAGGGAAGAATCAGATAAAGGGGAAGGAGCCTACAACAGTAATGAGCAGAGAAAAAACCTTTAGAAAGGAGCTGTCCTAATTTACCAGTTGGTAAAATAAGACAGCATGTACTTTCCGACATGCAAGATTCTGTGAATGTACCCTTAAAGTAGTTCATCTTGTGTTTTCTACTTGAGAGGCTGACAGAACCAGAATAACATTCGTAGGTAAAGAAAATATACAGGATTGTGTTTTTTTTAAGGGACGGACAATGCTGAATGGTTTTTTTTCTATTCAGTATGTTTTCCATTAATATTTTCCATCAGGGTGCCTATCAAATGGAACATAAAAGGACATGTTTCACACTTCCATTTTGTGTCTCATGCTTTGTATTTGCCTAGTGCAGAATGAACTAATTTCCAACAGAAGATTTTCCTTTTCAAACACATCTATGGGGTTTTTTTTTAAGTGTGAAAAGGCTGGAGTCCTATTTGTTCTTCAAGGAGACTATTACCACCACCACCTCACAATATTGACGCTAACTTGAAAGAAGATTGCAAAGAAATGTTGTATTATCTATTTTATACTATGCCCCAGAATCAGATTTCCAAAATTCTTCACTCTACAGTTTTCTAATCTGCTTTGAGACTACCATGCCAAAATATTTAAAAAGTAATTAAATTTGAGACAATGTGTTCCAAAAAGATTTCTTTAAAATGGTCAAGCAAATGTAGTTGTGGGCATCAGAAGTCATGGTTGAATAAATGGACCATAAGAACAACTCAGCGGGAAAATTAACCACGCAATTTCCACATCGGGAGGAGGAGTTGACGTCACAATGACACCGTGTGATCTTGGAGCTCCAAGATCGCAGTCGATACTTTTGCCACTGGACGGTCCTTTTGGACCTAAACCGTCCCGAAGAGACGGTGATAGGGAAGAGTACGTTCTGCTGATCTCAGGGACACTGCAAAGTCCCTAATTGATCCAGGAGAATCTCTTTTTGCTGGAGACAGAAGCGCAGCCATTGAAGCTGCTGAAGTTGGGACAGCTCCGGAACGGGAGAAAAACAAAGAGAAAGTGTGTTCATCTGGTGAGGAAATCTTATTATAAAAGAGACTACCTCCCAAAAAATTAAAGCTAAATTAAATTTGAAAACAGAAGAGAACAAGTGGCGAAATTAAGCTACATTAGATAGTGTGTTATCCTTTTTTTAAAAAATTTCTTTTACAGATGGAACTTTTGCAAATGTTTCCTATTATTTAAATTGAACGGATTAGTTTTTCTTCTACTTTTTATATATATATATTTTTATACCTATGGATTAAAATCTTTTTCCTTATTTTTATAATGCTGGATTGGATGGTTTTTTTCTTTTGCTCCATTTAAGAATTTTGTTTTCTTTAAGCCTGGAATATAAAGAAGATATAAAAGGAATACAAAGAGGGCTGTATAACAGAGGGAAAGAAAGTAACACTGCAACTTGGAGGCTGGAGGCTTGGAAATATTGTCTATTCTTTTTTCTCTTTGATCATTTGATTTTGCATTTCAAGATTCCTCAGCTTGTTTAAAGAGAGTGATAGTGAGAAGAGCACAGGTTGTTTATACAGGTGCTCCTCGGGAGCTTCATTGGCAGCTGGAGTGGAGTGAAAATAAAGCCTTGTCTTGAAAGATTATAAGTGAACTTGCTTTAAATTTAATAAAAAGTTTTGAATGCCAAAGTGGCAGTATTTACAAGATGGAAGAATGACGCAACATGAAAAAGAAACTTTAACATTGCAAAAGATTATGTTTGAAATTCAAAAATTATTAGAAGTAACAGAGAGAATTGAGAAGAGATTGGAGAACATAGATCTTAGAACAGTAAATTTTGATGGAAAAATTGAGGATGTTCATCAAATAAAGAAAGTGGAGGTCAGAGTTCTAAAAGCTGAAGGAAAAAATAAACAAAGAGACAAGAAAATTGTTGATATTGATAGAACATGGTTGGAAATGGAAAGAGTGGAATATGGAAAGGGGAGATAGATGGACTGGAGCTCTACCCCAGATCTCAAAGTGTAGAAGAAGAAAAGAGAGAAGAATTGATGGAACTAGGGAGAGAAATTTTGTCAAACACTAGTGATAACCAAAGATAAGCTGATTGAAGAAGCAGATGGAGGGTTTTGAGCTTATACAAGATATGCAATCAGCAATAAGTTGCGAAGAGAAGTCCATACAAAACTTACTAGGGAAATAACCAGAATACTGATGCCACAAATGGCAAGAGACATAAGACTGCACTATTCCTGGACACAGGTTGATGTAATGAAAGCTTATATTAAAAAAATAAATCAATTTAGTTAAATTTAGAGCATCATGTATAAAATGAAGTGATAATGGATACAGTTAAAGTATATATTGATAATGATTGTATGTATGTATGTATATATGTATGTATATATATGTGTGTGTGTGTATATATATATATATATATATATGTATATGTATATGTATATGTATATGTATATGTATATATGTTTGATAAGTGGAAATTTGATATAAATTGCAAATGGTGACTACAAAAGGAGGTTTAGACACTTGTTAAATATAACCAATTTTTATATAGAACATGTTATAAAGATGTAATGTTACTGGATGATATTGGGGAGAGCTAATAGAATGCCATTATGTGGTCTTGCTTTAAATTTGGAATATTTTATATAAAAGGATGTAAAAACAATTATAGTCAAATGAAGGTTGAGGTGTGATGATAGTAATATGTATAAATACACTTGATTTAAAATATATGATTTGATATGAATTGTAGGTGGTGACACTGGAAGGGATGCACGGAAGTTTTTGTAACCAATCGACACACTTTCTACAATTTGTAATGGAAGATGGTTTTGTGGTTTGTGTGTGTGTGTGCGTTTTGTCTATTTGTGTTTATTCAAAAATTTAAAAAATTCTTAAAAAAAAAAAAGAATTTCCACATCAGTATATTCAGTTTGAACAAAGTCCTTGATGGTAGAAAGTGAGAATTCTCAGTAAAAGCCGCAAGGGAGTAACAATGAAATGGTGCTTTAGGATAGTGACTTTGATAATTCAGTGGCTGTTAAATGAACTACTGCTATATTTTCATACTGAAACCATGCAGGGAATTTTTTCAAAGACTAATATGATTTTAGAGAGCTTTGACAAGTAATACCGTACTAGAACAGTACTGTCAAGCAGCTGCAAGGCATTCATCTGTTCTAAGAAAGAAATACAAGCCAGGCTTGCAAAGGATGTGATGTCTGCTGAAATGAATTATTGTGAGATAATTGTTGCAGATACCAGCATTGGACAAACATCCATCAGAAATTTTCTGGCTACATTTTGCTGGGGGAAGTTTTATAGCCATTTCCTTGCAAGAGCGCAAAGCAGCATTTTAGATATCTCATTTGCATTCATGCTGGACATTACAGTCTTCACACATTTCCACAGCTGTCAGTTTATCCCTGCCAAAGGGGAAGCAAAAAGCTCATCTTGGATGTTAAAGAAAGCATGTGTGGTATGGATGGCATGGCTCTGTATATGCCATCCCAATTTTCTATATGTGTAAGCTTGTCTGTGTAAAAGAGGGAATGTGTATGGATTAGTGTATGGCATTTCCGTGGGATTGAACAGGTACTTAATCCCCTTCCTCCAGTTTGAAGTTATAATGGTGTTGAACTAGAAGGACATACGATGGGTCCTCATACTTGTGGCCATCGCAGTGTTCCTGAGCTCACATGATTGCAGTTCAGGTATTGGGCAATTAGCTCACCTTTATGATTTTGCAGCATCCTGCAGTCATATGATCGCCACTTGTGACCTTCACTGCCGCTTCTGACAAGCAAAGTCAATGGGAAAGCTGACAGGAGGTCGCAAATAGCAATCATATGACTGTGGGACTTTATGACAGTGCAGGATTCACCTGGGACTGCTACAATTGCTGTTGGTGTGATCACCTGACATTGCTTAGCGATGGAGTTTCTGGTCCAAATGATGTTGATAAGCAAGGACCACCAGTATCAGTTTCTGCTACACCGGGGGTGTCAAACTGGTAGCCCGCAGGCCACATGTGTCACATGCAGGCCACACTCATCCCACCTCCACAAAGGGGGAAAACGTGATATGTCATGTGATGGCAATGTGACACCGCGAGTTTGACACCCAAGTGCTACACTTTAACAAAAATTCTGGTGCACACAAAAAAAATGATAAACCTTTCTGGATAATAAACTACTGTATTTCTGTGCAGAGGCTTATATTATTATTACTTATTATCATTGTTGTTAGTTGCACAGTTGGATTTGGCATTTAGGGGACTTGAGATAGGCAGACATTCTTTGACAGTGTTAAAGGTATCACAGAATGTACGCTGTTCCAAGGAAAGCTGACTTTTGCAATTGATTGATGGTGATTTTGTCAATGTTATTGGAATTGGAATTGGAAAGTTTATTTATAGGCCGCCCTTTTCCCTGAGGGGACTCAGGGCGGCTTACAATTCATGGGGAAGGGAATACAAACAATGGCACAAGAACAATACATAATTAAAATAGAACACAACATTCATCATTCGGGTGGGGACGGATTACAATCTTAACCCCAGGCCTGACGGGATAGCCAGATTTTAAGGGCTGTGCGGAAGGTCTGGAGGGTGGTGAGGGTACGGATCTCCACGGGGAGATCGTTCCAAAGGGTCGGAGCTACTACCGAGAAGGCTCTCCTCCGTGTAGTTGCCAGTCGACACTGACTGGCAGATGGAATTCGGAGGAGGCCTAATCTATGTGATCTAATTGGTCGCGAGGAGGTGATTAGCAGGAGGCGGTCTCTCAAGTACCCAGATCCACTACCATGAAGGGCTTTATGGGTGACTAGTAGCACCTTGAAGCGCACCCGGAGATCGACAGGTAGCCAGCGCAGCTCGCGGAGGATAGGTGTTATGTGGGTGAACCGAGGTGCACCCACAATCGCTCGCGCGGCCGCATTCTGGACTAGCTGAAGTCGCCGGATGCTCTTCAAGGGCAGCCCCATGTAGAGCACGTTGCAGTATTATGGTGTTCAAAGGGTGCTATTTTTCCTTCCTTCCTTTTTTCTTGTCTAGAAAATGTCACAAATCCCTAGTTAATCGGCTGCTAAAAAAGCATTCCAAGGTTGCTGCCTCCAATAGAAGCTCAGAGACTGTTGTAAAAGAATTAAGTCTTTCTCAGTCCAGATTGGGCTGCCTTATACAGCAAACCTTGTACCTTAAACAGAAATAAAGCAGAAAATAGAAAAAGATAAATAAAAAAGCTATAGAGAGAACAAACAATAAAACTCAATTTTACAACTACCATGACATTGATTGCTTTAGATTAAAAAAAATACTTGTTTTATGCAGTGAATTAATCTCCGACCCTATGGAATCGTTATCCTATCTCTCCTTTGCATTGATCAGTAGCCATTTCAAAGGCTCAGCTATCTGGGACACAGGTGTCTCTCTAGGAACACATAATGATCTTGTTGGTAATAGTCCAACCAACATAGTAAGTTCAAGTTCCTTCATAGAGAAAATCCACAGTTTTGGAATATAACTTAGCAACACATCAACATATTTCACAAAATCCTTCATCTTTATAAAAAAAAAATGATTGGATGGAGCAAACATGAAATGTTTGCCCACAGGCCTCAGTTCACCCAAGCGAATGACTTGGAGAGCAGGAGGAGGGGGAGTACAGAAGACATGGGCTTCTAACATCAGGATGCATATTTGCAGTCGGTGTAGAACCTAAAATTATGACTAGAATTCCAGGAGAAATGTTACAGATTCAGCTCATTGGAATTAAACATTGGCATTTGATGCCAACAGCTGCTAGTTGGTATGGCAGATTCAAAAGAAACAAAATTATTAGAACTTTTGCAAAGTGCTTACAATGAATTTGTAATGCATGTGGCTGAAGAAGATGCCCTTGAATCATTTTTGCAGTCACTGTGTTTGTGCACCGACACTATCCAGCAGGTTGAACTGTTACCATGACAAGCAAAAGGGAAGAATAAATTATGCAAAACAATCACAGTGGAGTCCTGTGACATTTATTCATTTTGCACAAAGCGTCGACATCCTTGGCATTAGTCACATTCATAAAATTAAGCAAAGGGGTGGTTTTTCCTGCATCCCGGTGTCCATTCTATCTCTTGTGGGAGAACAGCCTCCTCCTATCTCTCAGGAGCCACCTGGGATGACCTTCAACATAACAGTGTTGAGGCAATGCCTTTTCCAGAAGTGAGAGGTAGAACTAATAAGCTTGCAAAATGGACAAGGGACATATGAGAGGATAGAATGCTATTTCAAGAAAGCTTTTGGGCCATGCATTTATCTTAAAAGCTCCTTTTAAAAAGAACAAGATGGAGCAAGGAACACCGTTCATGCTACACAAACCAGCAAGTCTCAATTCCCTTCTATTAAAGGTGGGTGGGAATGAAATTCTTGAAGGAGATAATTCCATAATATGAGCCGGGGAACTAAAGACTTAAAGATGGAACAATATCCATTAATAAGGGTGTGAAGACTGTAGCCTGGAGGCCACACACAACTAACCAACAGCTCTTTGTGGTCTCAAGCCCAAACAAGGGAAGCCTAAAAGGATGGAATTGGGTGTTTTCTTTAATTCTGCATTTTCATTAGAATGTGCAGGAGTTGTCAGGATTCTGGGCACTTATTCCATCCCTTAAAACGCCCACGTTCCCATATTTAAGATCAGGTATGGTTAAATAGGTGCTGTCATCTGCGGTAGTAAAAGGATTTAATGTGTGTTCCCACTGCTGCCAACAGAATTTAGAAAATGTTTGGGGGGGGGAGGGAAGAGAACTGTCTCCCAACTGTTTCCAAATGAAACAGATTGCTCTAGCTCAGTATTTCTCAAACTTGGCAACTTTAACAAGTGTGGACTTCAACTCCCAGAATTGCCCAGCCAGCCACATTGAAGTTGCCAAGTGTAAGAAACACTAGCTGAAAAGAACTGATGGGGAGACAAGCCTCAGAAAACTGCTAAACCAATCTGAAGCCAAACATCAGTTTTTGAATGATAGGCATAAGATGACCCCTTGATCTTGATTTCCAGCAATTTGCTAACTACCCCTTGTAAATGATTGGAGGGAAATACGTTTTACAGATCTCCACTTTAAAAACACAAATAAAAGTGCAACATTTCATAAAAGAACATCTCCAAATTTGTGAGGTCTGGCTCTGGGAACATTCTTGTGACACAGGAGGAGGAAGAACAACAGTTGCAACAGTTAAGTGAGAGGCATCCCAGCCCACGGAAGGAATTGGATCATGGAAAGCATCTTAGAAGGGACTCTCTTTAGTTCCTTGGAAAGTTAAGACAGGAGGCTGGGGTGGGGAGAGAGAGAAATGCTTTCAGACTTGCAAGATTCTTTTACTTAACCTTACAATAAAGGTAGTATTCATGGTTTCTTGTTTGCCCTACCTCAAAGGGTTGACAGTTTGGGATGGTCTGTAAAAACCAACAGACAAGGTCTCTGTCCTGCAGATAATCAGGCTACTGTATATGCACATCTGCAATCCTGGCTCACTGCCCTTGAATGTTTAGGAAAAAGAGCAGGGTGCTTTCAAAACACCATTCATACAACAAATTTCATGCAGTTCATTTTGACTTATGCTGAGACAAACCTGGCTGGAAAACTATAACAATGGCTCCAAACTTCACCTGCAAACCATGTGCTACAAGTAGGCTTTTTGGAAGAAAAAAAAACCCCTTCAGACCAATAGAAGATTTCAAAAGCCTAGCTGCAAAACGGGGATGTTGTGGGTAGACGAAGCAGCTACATGGACTGCACCGTCTCCAAGCTGATACTTTCCCATCTACTGTATGTGTTAGAAAAGTCAACACATTGCACAGCCTCTTTCTTGTTTCTTTTCTTCCACCACACAAATCTCTTACTGCACAGCTGCCCATAAAAACGTAGAAGTGATCCAAAAACATCACCATCTATTTAATATCCACCAGGTCTTTTCTATACTTTTTAAAAGGTTTGATTTCAGGGTCAGTAAAAGGGGGAGCACCTAGTTCATTGTTGGAGCACCAAAATGGGATAACCTACTCTAGTCAGCTAAATCCCAGGCCATTAAATTTAATTTAAAACAGAATCTGTCCCACAGTATTTAATTTAGCAGATTCTGTTAAATTAATTCCATTCATGTATTGGAACACCTAGCCCCATAATCCAGGTTTCAGATTCCAGCTTCCAAAATTCTCTGGAATTTTCCAGAATTCCAAGAATTGAAGTCTGCATCTCTTGAAACAATCCTATATCAGGAAATGCTGAACTTAATAAATTTGGTTTTCAAACTGCAAGCATTTACTGGCTTATACACATTTCTGTTTCCCCTTTTGATTTAAGGCTGTGGCATCACAGTTTCAAAACCTTTCCAGGTCTTCCTAAGTGAAGGCAACAATCAAGTCAACATCTGGAATCATGTAGATATGATTCTTCTCTAATGCTCAGCAGGCATTAAGTGAATGATGTACAGCATCTGCAAAACTGATCACAAGGGTGGATCACCTCTTATGACGAATCCCTTCAAGATAGATGGAGCTGCCAAAAAGGAGAACGAGAGTCTGCTTCCTCTCCAGCACGATGAGGCAACTCACTATTATAGACCTCAGTTAGCAGAAGTACAGGAATTTTCTATACCCTATACCAGCGGTCACCAACTGGTGGCCTGTGAACCACTGGTGGTCCGCGAGAAAATTTTGGTGGTCCACAGAAAAATTATTTGCATTTTTTTATATTGCACCAAATACTATTTATCTTTTTTAAAAATTCAAATTGGTGGTCCGTGGGATTTAAAATTATGAATGTAGTGGTCCCTGAGGTCCAAAAGGTTGTCGACCCCTGCCCTACACCAATGGTTATCCTGACGGTTAGGTTAATTTTAAAAAAAAGTTTGCAGAAATGCAAATAACCTTAATTAAAAACCTGAATTACCATCCATCTCTTAACATTAGCTTACTTTCCAGATATAAACATTTGGCACTAGTGAATCGCATCTATCGTAGACAGAAAGAGAAATAGACTAGAAATCGACAGAATAGAAAGAAAACTTCAGCCTACCACCAGTCAGAACATACTTTGTCCATTAAGAGTCCTCCATGAAATAAAGATACCTTACCCCACTAGGGTCTATGTTGGGGTTCCAAATAGCATCTCACATTAAATCTGAGTCCAAGGCAAAGTGTTGCTCAATCCAATTTATTAAGAGAGCCATGTTGGCACATCTGAGAAAACCCAAATCTGAAAGCTTCCTGGTTTTCCCCACCAGTTGAAAGTTCAAGATCTTGCCCCCACACCCACCAATCTTCTACTGCCATGCTGGCAGTTTCACCCCTACAATTCCGGTCAGGTGCAGAAGTGCAGAGACAAAGGATGACCTTGGCTTTCTAGAAAGTAATTTTGTTTGGGCTACATAGCATCTAACTCCACACCATCCCCCCTCCCATTTTCCCACAATAGAAAAGGCATAATAGAATAATAGAAAGTGTGGCAGGCCAAAGATCCAAAAGGAATATGGCTGCAGGCCTAACAGTCTGTTTCTTACACCCAAAGCAGAGAGAATACTAAGCTTATCAGCACATTATAGATATTACTTCTGCAATTGACCCAGGAGTGACAGGGGGAAAAATGCCACATTCTGCTTCCTACATAATCTGTTTTTCCTAATGTTGTATGTCAGTTTTTCATGCACTGGTGTCAAAAA
This sequence comes from Thamnophis sirtalis, assembly GCF_051295495.1. NCBI lineage: Eukaryota > Metazoa > Chordata > Lepidosauria > Squamata > Natricidae > Thamnophis > Thamnophis sirtalis. The sequence continues at coordinate 105,461,502 of NW_028261386.1, read as the reverse complement.
TAGGAGATTAGCACAAAAGCAACATAAAATTATGTTTCACTGCGGTCAGATAATTGGCAGGATCTGCCCTTTGCCTCACCCTGTGCTTACTTGCTACAAACATGAGGGGAAAACGCCAAAGCTAACTCACATCAAAGCCTTGAATTGGTAGCAGCAATCGCCCAGATCCAATTTCCTTCATGTTAAAAAAAGAAAAGAAAGTTGTATTCCCTGAATTCATTCACAGATGGGAAGACAGAAGCGCAGCCTGCCAACTGGGCTTATAGGTAGACAAATATGCATTTAATATCAGCTGCGGTAAGGTTAATGAGATTTCTTGGATCTGTCTGATGGTGGCCTGTGAGTCATTTAAAGCTCCCCACAGAGATCAATCTGTTGTGAGAAAGTACCTGAAAGAAGCCATTTGTCACTGTTATTCCAGTACTTGCGCAACAGTGTGTGATAGAACTACCAGGGAAGGGGCGGGGGGAAACCAAAACAAATTGCAACTCATCACACTCCATTCTGTTTCCTTGTATCTCTGCATGTACTGATCTCTCCAGCCTTGCAGTTAAAGACATTTGGTTATTTTAGCTAGGATTTTGAAATTCAGCACTGTCTTTTTTTTTTTTTTATCTTCCCCCGGGGTAGAGAGATAAGAAGAAGAGGAGGTAAACTTTCCCCAATCCCAATCTTGTTCTATTATAAAACAACCAATTGGTATATTCATTTATTCGATTTCTACCCATCACAGTTGAGGTATTCAGTAGCTTATAAAATGCACATAGTATGCATTAAAGCATTTTGATTGTGATCATATGGATGCTTTAAAGCAGTGTTTCTCAACCTTGGCAACTTAAAGATGTCTGGACTTCAACTCCCAGAATTCCCCAGCCAGCGAATGCTGGGAGTTGGAGTCCAGACATCTTCAAGTAGCCAAGGTTGAGAAACACTGCATTAAAGCATCCATATTATCACAATCAAAAGAAACAGATGCATCATAATACACAAAACAATTACAGCAATCATCAACAAAAAACAAAAGTAGAATTTCTGCCCAGCAGAAAAAGAAAACCAAAGCACAGGTGATCCTCGATGTGTGACCACAACTGACCCCAACGTTTCTGTTGCTAAATGAAATAATTGTTGTGATTTTTGCCCCATTTCATGACCTTTCTTGCCACAGTTGTTAAGTGAATCACTGCAACGGTTAAGTTAGTAAGATGGTTTTTAGGTGAATTTGGCTTCCCCGTTGATTTTACTTGCTAGGAAGTGATCATGTGAATTTGGGACACTGCAATTGTCATAAATATGAACCAGTTGCCTTTAACATGCTTAATTTTATCCAGATCCAGTACTTGTAATGGTGATCCGAAGTTCCTCTTAGTTCAAAGCAAACAAAAGAAATGCTCTGAGTTTTTCTATATTGTAGTTCCCAGTCCTACGCATTCCTTGCTCTAGCTGCACAATATTCAGCTATGTTGTATTAAGTTCTTCCTTCTAGATCAGTAGCATAAGGGTTTCCATATGGTCTCTTTATAGAAAGACAGATGTTCTACTGTTTACTATGCCTTCTACTGTAAGGATTATAAGTCATCAAGGGCTTGGAATCTGTTGAAACTGTGATGCTACAAAGAAAGTAAAGAAATAAGTAGCCTGCAAAAGTTCTGGATAGATAGCAATGGGTATTAATTTCCGGGACCCGACAAAAGCGCGCCAACAAAACCGCATCGCTAAAACCGTGACATCATCACCGCGACATCATCACCGCTGCAACAACAGCACGGCAACAGAAGGGCGCTTTACAACAGCGCGGCGACAGAAAGCTGATTTAAGGTAAGGGTTAGGGTTAGGGTTAGGGTTAGGGTTAGGGTTAGGGTTAGGGTTAGGGTTAGGGTTAGGGTTAGGTTAGGGTTAGGGTTAGGATTAGGGCTAGGGTTAGGGTTAGGGTTAGGTTTTGAATGCTAGTAAAAGCATTTTGCTGAGCGCTTCGGAGGGCGTGGGTTTGCCCTCTGCAGTTATGTCGGCACGCTAGGGTCGCCGTTTTCCTTAGCGCTTTGGACGGCGTGGATTTGCCCTCCGCGGTTATGTCGGGGCAGAAAAGGGCTTTGCGGTTTTGTCAGTGAACCATTAATTTCCATATTTCTTTGCTGCCATCCAGTGGCCATCTGGATCTTCACAATTCAGGTAAGTTAGCTTTAAGGAGATCAAGATCAAGTTGTCAGCACCTGTTTTCTTATTTTACACACCTATTGATACTGGTGGCCTATTATCAGAATTGTGCCATTCTCAAATGCAGCTTTGAAATGTAGGACAAGACAATGAAAACAAGACTACAGCAAAACACAAATGAAATCCAAAACGCTAAACTTCAGTAGTATTACTTAAAAGATCGGAGTCATTGAAAAAGTGTTTAGCTGATTCCAGACAGTCAATAAATATGGTAACAGGTAGGCATTCACTCTACCACATTCAGATCAAGAACTAAAATACAGCTTGTAAGAAAGATCTTTTTAATGTACAAATATTGATCATTTGGACCCAAGCCAGGTAGAGCATTAAAAGTTAAAACCCGCAATGGTTAAGGGTCAAAACTATTATTAAATGACCTTGAAGCACACATGAATCAAGAGAGGTGACAAAGCATTAACCCAGCTTGGTCCTAAATCTTAACCTGCGCTAGTGGCAGTAGCCATTTTAAATATACAAATTGATAGCAAAGTGTAGGAAAAATCCTTGAGTGGTGGAAGGCAAAGAAAGCAAAACTAGACCCTAGACATGTGACAGAGGAGGTTTCCTAAAACACAAGACTCTTAGCTGGCTGAGGAATTCTGGGAATTGAAGTCACCCCATCTGAAAGTTGCCAAGTTTGAGAAACACTCATCTAAAGCAACCTTTTCCAATCTGTGGCTTCCAAATCTATTGGATTTCAGAGCCCACACCTCTCAGACAGAAATTGCCTTGCTGGCTTCTAATTCTTCAAATTGGAGGGCATCCAGTTGCAGAAAATCATTTCAGAGCCAAAAGTCTGCGATAGAGAGGTGTAATTTAAATTAATGAATATTTCATTGTCTGACTTCTGAAATAGAGAAAAACAACTCATCCTCTCTGCTCTCTTGATGCAATATGCCAGATAGGGTTGGATCGCTCACCTTCCCAGATGTTCACATCAACAAACCCATAATTTTCATTATGCCTCTTTCTTAAAGAATAAATATTTGCCACCTGTTTATGTTGTTCTATTTTTAAGCAAAGAGGTACTTCAGCAATGTATAACCACTTTAAGTAATAACTACATTTCCTTCTCTCTGTGTATGTCTCTCTTGCCTTTATTGCCTCTTGCCTTCACTTTTATTTGAACAAAAAAAAATGCAAGGGTTTATTCTCAAGAACAGGAAGAAAGCTAAGCATTTGTGGTGTTTCTCTGTTTGTTTACAACTGCAAAAATTATCACAGCAAGAAGAAATTGGAAGGTTGTACTGGTATGGTCGAGGGAAGCAGTGGCTCAGTGGCTAAGACACTGAGCTTGTTGATCAGAAAGGTTGGCAGTTCAGTGGTTCAAATCCCTAGCGCTGCATAACAGATTGAGCTCCTGTTACTTGTCCTAGCTTCTGCCAACCTAGCAGTTAGAAAGCATGTAAAAATGCAAGTAGAAAAGTAGGAACCATCTTTGGTGGGAAGGTAACAGCATTCTGTGCCCCTTTGGCGTTTAGTCATGCCGGCCACATGACCACAGAGACATCTTCGGACAGCGCTGGCTCTTCGGCTTTGAAATGGAGATGAGCACCGCCCTCTAGAGTTGGGAATGGCTAGCACGTATGTGTGAGGGGAACCTTTACCTTTACTGGTATTGTCACAGTAACTCATGATCCTAAATGTACACTCTACGTCTTCAAAAATCTTTTGCTAGCCAAGTTAGCCAACTCAAACATATTTTTAAAAAGTTCTTATTGACCATATATTTTAAAACTCCAGCCATCTGTATTAACATCTTAAGAGTGACCATCTTTATTATTATTGTTATATACCATGGCGTTTCATTACAGGCTACAAAAATGAGGCTTGGCTCACTCTCATCTTGGGAGCTTTCAGAGTTAGTCATGGCTTCCTTCTGGACTGCCTGACCAAGATGTGATTTAGAGGAGCGATTTTACATTGATCCTGGTTCATTGTGGAATGCAGATTCAGAAGACAATATTAGGAGATATGACTGACCCCATGCCTCCATGCCAACACTGTCCCATATAATTCCATCTTCTCCCATGTTATAGAATATGCATTACACATGAAAATTTTGGGGAAGATGTAAATGATATGTTACTAATATCCGAATAATCCTTCCGTTCCATCTTATTTTAGCCTGGCTCTCACTTTAGCCTATACAAATACAACTTCAGTCTGTAGGAGTGTTGTCTTGTTCATATCTGACATAGATATTTAAGGTTTGATAAGTCTTGAAGTACACAAAGAACTTTGGAAATGTGTTATAGCAATAATGAGGGACAGGAGAAAGAAGAATGTTATCTATATCCCACTGTACCTTTTCAACCTCTGTCTTTCTGGATGGTCTTAACTTTACCTTATTGGGTGAATCATATGAAGACAGAAGGGCATTTTGTGACAAGGTATTTGTGGTCCAATCAGCCTACCTCATTTATAGATTTTGAAAGTGGTCCAGACACTGATGTCTTCCAATGCCTGGGTTTTCCAAGTGTTTCTTCTATCCTTTTTTTCAACACATTTTTTTTAAAAAGCTGAAAAGATGGAAGAGCTGCATAATGTGTTTTGGATGATAGCGCATCAGAAAAAATGCTAGAAAGCCACAACATTAATTTAGGGGCTTAAGGACAAAAACATTTGTTCCCTAAACCTAACACGAATAGCTAAACATTCTTACACTCTTTTCTGCTCGATTTAATCTCTTTCTCAGCAAACAGCTCCCTGCTAAAGTTCCCAACTGGGCTATCTGAAGAGTTACAGCATAACTTCTCACTTTCTGCAACCCTTCACTTTTTCCCCTTCAGCAGTTTGCACGGATAAAAACAAGTTCCTAAGAAGCCACATTTGAATACAAAACCTATTTTGCAAGACATTCTTACATAATTTGTTTGCTCGCTCAATAAAGAAAAAGGAGATGGAAGAAGAACAACAGTAGATTTTGAACAACTAATTTTCTATCTCATATTAATAACATGTGGGAGTAATGCATTTCAGTCTAATATGTTTAAATATATTTTGTGAAAACTTTTAGGATTTTTTTCGTTGCTTTCTTTTGATCATGCATTTTAACAAATACAGACAGACAGACAGACACACACACACACACACAAAAACACTGAACTATCATGGATAGACTGAGGGAAGAAAACCAGAGGGGGAGCAACTTATGGGAGAAGGAAAATATGAGGTGTCAGATTGTGCTCTTGTACTCATGGGACCTAGAGGTAGAGTTGATTATGAGTAAGAAGAGCAGCTAGTTAGTTCCTTCTTAGATAATGGAGAAACCAACGGGGAAGGAATGTTGGACATGAAAACAAGGGCTTCCTCCAGGACTCTAACAGATAAGAGACATAACAATCTGATCAAGTGACAGCACAAAGATCAGTGACAGGCAAGCTGAAATGAGGAGGCTGCAGCAGGCCATTCATTAAGTTTGTTAGATAGTGTAAAATTCAATCGTTTAAGCCACACATTTTCCCATTGTTCCATCAGTATGTTATAACCAAAATAGTTATCCCACTTTATCATACATTCTTTCACTTCTTCTTTTATTTCAAATTTCAGTGGAAGTTTATTCATGTTAGAAATTACACATTCATCGTATGTACATAATTCCATTTCAAATCCAGTCCTACCATGTTCAAAACCATGGACTCCATGGTTTGTCTACTTTATTTTTTTTTCTAATAACAGTAAATAAGAAAACCATTGACCTCAAGGCTTGACTACTGCAATGCGCTCTACATGGGGCTGCCCCTGAAAAGTGTTGGAGGCTACAGTTGGTCCAGAATGCAGCCGCGCGAGCGATATCGGATGTACCTAGATACACCCATGTTACACCTATCCTCCGCGAGCTGCACTGGCTTCCTATTGGTCTCCAAACGCGCTTCAAGGTGCTGGTTATCACCCTTAAAGCCCTACATGGCCTAGGACCTGGATATCTGCGAGACCGCCTCCTGCCACATACCTCCCAACAGCCAATAAGATCTCACAGGCTGGGCCTTCTCCGGGTGCCGTCGACCGGACAATGCCGGCTGACAACCCCTCGGGGGAGGGCCTTCTCTGTAGCTGCTCTGGCCCTGTGGAACGATCTACCTGCAGAGATCCAGACCCTTCCCACTCTCTCGGCCTTCCGAAATGCCACTAAAACCCATGAACGAGGTCCAGCCCCACCTAGGTTGAGTGTATGGTGTGTTGCTTTTAAATCTGTTTTCTCTTTCCCTATATTTTAACTTTCATTTTTACTCTTGTACTTTGTAAGCCGCCCGGAGTCCTACAGGATTGGGCGGCATATAAATTTATTAAAATACAATTAATTACAACCATGGTCCTCTGCCATCAATTCTCTTGGTTTTATTTTGAATTCCCCTTGACAAATGCTAGTGTTTCACAATTAGTTAAGTCATTTGTATTTGCCTGTTATTTCCCATTTGTCAAATGCCTCTTGTGCCGAGTCACAATGGTGTTCTTGGGCACAGTCTGGATTTGTATGTATTCCCTAGCCTCAAATATGGGCTATGCAACATAATGAATTTTAAAATCTACATTAACCTTGACCGTTGTAGAACAAATGTCTATTCCCACCTAGATCTTAGGTCATGTCTTTCTCATTCCAAAAGCCTTCTATTTCTCAGCAGCATGACTCTTCCATCCAAACCAAACAGCAAGGGCAAAACATAATTTGAAATCAGATAAACCCAATTCTCCTTTTTCCTTTGCATGCTGTAACACTTTATTATTAACTACCATTTTTCCCTGCCACACATGGTTAGAGATATCCTTCTGCCACTGTTTAAATGGTACATCAGTGGCCAAAACAAGTATTGTCTGAAACAAAAAACATCATTCTTGGCAGGACGTTCATTTTTAATCACAGGCATTTCCCCCATCGATGACAAATGTACTTTTCTCCCAGTTCCATCTTAACACATCTTTTTACACTTTGTTCCATGCCATATTTGACATAATGATACCCAGATATTTTACTTTCTTCTCAATCTCAAAGCCTATTATTCAATTCTGTTTGATCTCTTTATTTTCATGTTTCGTGTTCACACCTTCCTCTTCTGCTTATTGATCTTAAAACTTGCTAATACAGATTTTATTTTATTTTTCCCATTAATTTTTCAATTACCTTAAAGGGTTTTCTAAAATCAACAACAATTTAATAATTATTTGTGCTTTCTGTGAAGAATCAATCACCTGTTAATATCTTTCAAAACTTTGAACAGAAAAGCCCAATTCAAACTGTCAAAGGCCTTCTCTACATCTAAGAAAATCAATGTGGCTTGTTTTCTTTATATTGTTTTCTTTATGTTGTTCCAGCTATTCTAAAAGGTCCAATACATTTCTAAGATTGTTCTTTAACTGATAGTCCAACTTTTAACTGTCTTTTAAATTAAAAAAAAACTTATTTATCCTCATAAATAAATTCTTGCAAAATTATTTTCAGTATATCATCCAGAATCATTGTTAATTGGTATAGATGGATGGAACAAAGAAATAAAAAGCATTGAAAGAAAAGAACAACTCTCAAAAATAATAATTATGAGGAAAACAAGGGGGTCATGATTGGTGAAATCAAATCAGGATGATAGCTGGCATATAGACTGTAGAATGAAAGAGAAAAAAATGATATGAAAAAAATGGACTTGTGGAAATAACACCCTCAAGAAAACATAAACTGGATTTGAAAGAGACACCTATAACAATAGAAAAAGAAAGGAAGGGAAGAAGGAAGGAAAGGAGGGGAGGAAGGAAGTAGAGAATGGAGGGACGAAGGAAGGGAAAGAAGTGGAGGGTGGGAGAGAGAGAAGAGAGAGAGAGAGAGAAGGAGAGACAGTAAGAGAGGAAGAAGAAATGTGGAGGAGAGGTAAGGGAAGAAGAAAGAAGTATGGAGAGGTGGGTGGAAGGGAGAGAAAGAGAAGGAGAGGAGGGAGGAAGAGAGAAAAAGAGAAGGAGAGAGGGTAGGAAGGAGAAGAAAGAGGGTAGAAGTAAGGGAGAAGTAAGGGAAGGAAGAAGGGGAAGGAGAGGAGGAAGGAAGTAGAGAAGGAAGGGAGGGAGAAAAGAAAAGAAAGAGAAAATAAGGTGAGATGTGGAGGAGAGGTAGGGGAAGAAGAAAGAGGTAAGGAGAGGTGGGTGGGAGGGAGAGAAAGAGAAGGAGAGGAGGTAGGAAGAGAGAAAAAGAGAAGGAGAGAGGGTAGGAAGGAGAAGACAGAGGGTAGGAGTAGGGGAGAAGTAAGGGAAGGAAGAAGGGGAAGGAGAGGAGGAAGGAAGGACGTAGAGAAGGAAGGGAGGGAGAAAAGAAAAGAAAGAGAAAATAAGGTGGTGTCCTAACAGGTGTGAAAGATGGTAAATAATACATTCCAAATTATACCTTATACCCTTTTAAATGGAATAATAATAATATAAGAATGGCAAAGAAAAAGAATAACTATGTGAATGTATACCTATAACTGCATGTAAGAGAATAGATGACAGTAAAAATATAAAGCACATTATAGGTAAATAATACTTGATCATAAGTAGCTAAGTATAAATAAATAAATAAATGTATATAAAAATGGATAATGAGTAACGAGATTACAAACGCAAGATAGAAATGTATAGAAAGGAAAACACTAACTGCAAAGAAACCGATTCGGAACTGCTGTACGATATACGATGGATCTTATTGTTCCTATGTTGTTTTTTAAGTAATGTGGTTATTTTTGTTAATGTGTTTATGTGTTCTGTTGGTGTGCTTATGTGTATAAAATAAAATTAAAAAAATACAAAAAATGAGAAATACAAAAAAAAAATCAGAATCATTGTAAACAATTTGTAGTCATTATTCAATAATGCTATCAATCAAATCTTGTCCCTCTTTAGGTATTAGTAGTATTTCTAATCCTCTGGAATCTTTTCTCCCTGTAAGATTTTATAAAGATTATAATAATTCATCCTCAAAACATTATAACAAGAACCTGAAAATTTAATCTATTTTATAGCCACAGAAACTTCCCTTATTCTTATAGGTTCTCTCAAAATCTGTTTCTGTTCTTCTGTAATCCTTGGTAAATTTTGTTTCTTCAGATATTCATTTATTTTCTCCAGGGAGATGTCACTTGCTTTATACTCATAATATTGATCAAATACTTTTTATGGTCATTAATATAACTCCCTTTTACAGTTACAACATCACATTATTTTCTATTCATAATTTATATTTATTTATTTATCAAAGTTTTATACTGTCCATCTCATTTATGTGAATCTGTCTGGTTTAAGAAATAAAATCACATAAAAAGGCATACTGGTAGTTAAAAAATAGCCTTAAAAAGAGAATTAAAACAAAATTTAAAATTACAGTTAAAAGGTTAAGAAAGCCAGCCATTGTGGTTTGTTTGCAAATTCAGAGTTGTTGTTTTGCTTTATATAATTCATTTTTATTTGCATGTCTCTTATTGCTAACATAGATAATTGTCATTGCAAAAGCTTAATTTTCTGAAAAGACAACTGTCTCTGGAAATTTTATTAATTGTTTTTTTCTTAATCTCATTCAAAATGACCTATGTTTTCTCTTATCTCTTCTTTTTGAGTGCATTATTATGTTGTATGAAACAATCTCTGATAAAAGCTTTTCTTGCATCCCAAATCACTCTTAAATTGTTACCTTTCTTTAAATTGTTTTCAAAAATTCTTTTAATTTCTTTTTTTCCCCAATCCCCTACTTCTTTCTGTAACATTTAATTTAGTCTCCAACTAAATAACTCATCTGAACTCATTTTCATCTAAACCCACAGGATTATGATCTGAAAAAATATTTAATACAATATCAATACTTTATTGATATGAAAATGTGATAGCCAAATTCTTCAAAATTCCTACAATAACTATTCTTTAAAAAAGACATGTCTCTCAGAAAAGTATTTGAATTATTCAACAACTTTGGCAGAAACAGCCATAAAATCAGGCTTGACTCACAACAAAACTTTGCTTAGTGATGGAAATTCTGGTCCTCATTGTGACTGTAGATCAAGGATTACCTGTATGCTAAGCAATTAAAGAACTTTTTCATGTATCCTTAGAAAAAAATGAAATAAAAATTTAAAAAGTCATATATAATTATTAAATTTTTCCCCAAATACTTGCTTTGAATGAAATATAATTTCTTCTTCAGCACATTTATTTATATTCATAGCAATTAAGAGTGTAATTCGAAGCACATTTTCCTGAGAATAAGTCCCATTGAGCAGGGGTGTCAAACTTGTGGCTTCATGTTGTCATCCCATGACCTATAGTGACTTTTCCTCCCTTCACTAAACTGGGTCTGGGCATGGCCAGTGCATGAGGCATCTGGCCCATCGGCAGCGAGTTTGACACCCCTGCCACAGAGCTTATTTCTGAGTAGAAATGTATAAAATTATATAGTCCACTGAGTTGGGCATGGTTTTTGCTCTGTGTCCCTATCCAGGGTCAAAGTATCTATAACCCTCCAATACTGCTGAACCTAATCCTAGTAATCTCAGCAAGCATGGCTGATGGCAAGAGATGCAGCAGGTTATGGCTTAGCAAAATCTGCACTTCCAGATGTTCACCTTCCTTTTCAGTTTTAATTCTTTTCTTTTCTAGTCATCTACTGAAAAATTCCTGTACAGGTGGATATGAAAAAGATAAAGATAATTGTATTAGTAAAATTCATTTGAAAGGCTGTTTAGCAGGGGGGGGGGAACTCTGTGGAGTCCAACTCATCTCTGGATTATTAGTCCAGGCTATTTTCTTGATGACATTATAGCAGTGGTCTCCAACCTTGGCAACTTTAAGACCTGTGGACTTCAACCCCCAGAGTTCCTCAGCCAGCTTTGCTGGCTGAGGAACTCTGGGAGTTGAAGTCCACAGGTCTTAAAGTTGCCAAGGTTGGAGACCACTGCATTATAGAAATGGTTTCTCATTGCTTTCTTCCAGGAAGATTCTCAATGTCTCATTCTGGGCCAGTGTATCTCAATACCAAGGTGGGTGGGGAACAGGGATGGGTTATTGCCAGTTCTAACCTCTTCTATAAAAGAGGTTCCACAAATCTACAGTGCCGTTTAGAACCAGTTCCAGCTCCCTCCCTCCACCCATCCTCACATCATCAAGATGAAGAGCGAGAGGAGGAATTCTGGGAGTTGAAGTCCACAAGTCTTAAAGCTGTCAAGTTTGAACACTCCTGGGTTTTTTTCTAAAGTGTTAGGGGTGCAAGGATCTTGTAACTTGACAGCTTTAAGACTTGTGTGCTTCAAATGCCAGAGTTTCTGAGCCAACATTTTGGCTGCTAAGCAAGAGCGTTGTTAAGTGAGTTTCACTACATTTTACAAGTTGGCCATGCCCACCAGTCACATGACTGGCAAGCCACTCCCACCTGGTTACATGGCCGGTAAGCCACTCCCACAATGCAGCCACACCTACAGAAGAGGTTCTAAAAAAATTGAAACCCATCACTGGTGGGGAGTGAAGAAATCCTCCTTAAGTTCATTTTGGGAGGAGGAAACAACAGTGTCAGATCCACCATCATGTCCCGCCATTCTCTTGGAAGGTGGGGGGGAGGAGGCTTGTTGGCATTTTTAGCTTACTTTTTGCTTTTGTTATAACTGCTTGGCAATTAGGGAGGGGAGAGCATCTTTGGAGACAGAGTGAACTCTCTCCCAGCCAGTTCCAGCCTGACTCCAAGGCCGTCATGGCCTGAGGGTGAACTGTTATCTCTTCTCACCTCAGAGATTCTCAAAACAAGGCATCCCAGTGGCTGCCAGTGGACTGGTTAGCGGCCTTGGGTTTGGGGAAATAAAAGAATGCTGTTCGCTTGCATGGGCCTTGTTCTCTTGCAATCACTTCTCTCTCAGTAAAATGCAATTTAGCAGATTAAGAGTCTTGCTTTCCCGAATGGGCTAACTGAGGCAGCTCCTTATGAAGAGTTTAATTCACAAAATTGTTCTCTTTGTAGAATCCTTGCAGTCATATGATCTGATGCCCCCTGCCAGCTTCTAAAAAGCAAAGTCAATGGGAAAGCCAGCAGGAGGTTGGAAGTAACTCCTGTTTCCATTGCTTTTTGCCTGTTGATGGTCAATTTGTTTATCTGTTTAGGTAAGTAAATATTGATTTATTATTAAAGTTTGTTTGCCACTGCAATTATTATTATTTATTTATAACATATATTCTTCCTAGATGATCACAGGCCTGTCCAGCAATGGGGTAAAAATAATATGGTTAACCTAAATAGTCTGGTCACATCAAACTTCGTTTCCTTTCTTCAAAGGATGACCCAATGGGTCACAGGATTATCTAGTTGTAGGTGAAGAACTTTGTTCTGTCTTCAGTATTTTGTATTCTGCAGGACAGTGTCTTGGCCTAAGGATGAGGAAAGGATTTGTGGAAAATGAAACATCCTTCTTTGTTACACATGATAGAATTTGCGTGGTCCCTCAGATCATCAGATGTGTAAGTCACAGATACACCAATAAAGGAGAAAAGACAAAGTGTGAAAATGGGTGAGAATTGTCTAAATCCACAAATGGAAGCATCCAACCTTTACTTTCACCTCTAAATTACTAGATGACCAAAGTATTCCACCCTGGATTATGAGTCTACCCTCCCTTGAAACATAATTTTCAAGAGAACGTATCCAAAGATTGCTAAAAACAGGAACAAAATAAGTGAATTGTTGCAGAAAGTCAGATGTGGGTTTCTGCCAGTTCACGCTGGATCGGGCGAACCGGTAGTGGCATGGTGGGAGGCATGCGCAGAAGCGTCGTGCGAGCGCAAGCAAACCAGTAGTAAAATAAATTGAAACTCACCACTGATGAGGACTGCTGTAATACAGAAATATAAATTTCATGTGTTTTTATAGCTTCTATTGATTCAAAGCCTTCAGATTTCAATTAAATTTTCAACATAACTATCTTAGAGTCTTTCTCCAATTCTTTAATTCAACAAGCACCGTGCACCTGTTATTGAGATAAAACAATACCAGTATGACATTTTCCCATTCCCAATCTTACCTCTAAAGGAGACTTCTGATCCCCACCATCACTTGGTCTTTATTTTGTTTCTGATAAAGCAGTAGGCAAAGTGTAACAGAGTACGCATACCTAGTAGCAATCTTTACATGCAAAGTTGAAATGCTATTCAGCAGTCCACAAATCAGAAAACTGCCATAGCATGGCATGTTGATACTCTCTTGCCTCTATTCCCAATGACTGCCACTTACCTCATCTCCCTCCAAAATTATGCCAAAAAAGCCTGTGTCCTTTGCAGCATACTTTCAAAACTGTTGATTTATGAGAAACATCACTTTCAAGCCAGAATAGCTGAAGGCAATCTCTCTCTCTCTCCCTCCCTCCCTCTTCTCAGGCAAAGGAAACATCATGAAAACATGACAGGTAAATGGTGAAGCCAGGGCATGTTAAATGCAACTGGAGATAACTTTGGTCTCAGTTCTTCTTAGCCGAGACAAGAAAGAACTTTTTATGAAGAAAGTCTTCAGGTTTATATAGAATATGTTATTTTGTAACCCAGGGAGAAAACTAACCTTTTCAGATTCAGCAAGAATTATTTCAGCAAGAATAAATATCTAAGGAAACAAAAGAAAGAGAGTGATGAACAAAATAGAGAATACAGTCCTTGACTTATAACCATTCATTTAGTTCAAAGTTATAATGGCACTGAAAAGAGAGACCTGTCCTCACAGTTACAACGGTTGCAGTATCTCCACAGTCATGTGATTAGAATTCAGGTCCTTGGCAACTGGTATGGATTTATGATGGTTGATGTGTCCCAGGCTCAGGTGATCATCATTTATAACCACCTCAGCCAGCTTCCTTAATGACTGCAAGATTCATTTAAACAACAGCAGTTATTTGTTTAACAACCGTGGCAAAAAAAAAGTTATAAAATTGGATGTGACTCACTTAACAGTCACCTTGTTTAGCCATGGAAATTCTAATCCAAATTCTGGTTGTAAATCAAGGACTACCTGAATAACAAAGAAGACATAGTTAATATGAAGAACGGTTGCAGGAACTGGATATGTCTAGTTTAATGAAAAGAAAGTCTAGGGAAGACATGATAGCAGTGTTCCATTATCTGAGGGGCTGCCACAAAGAAGAAGGTGTCAAGCTATTATCCAAGGCACCTGAGGGTAGAACAAGAAGCAATGGGTGGAAATTAATCAAGGAGAGAAGCAGCTTAGAACTATGGAGAAATTTCCTGACAGTTAGAACAATTAATCAGTGGAACAACTTGCCTCCAGAAGTTGTGAATGCTCCAACACTGGATGTTTTAAAGAAGATGTTGGCTATCCATTGGTCTGAAGTGGTGTAGGGTTTCCTGCCTAAGCAGGGGGTTGGACTAGAAGACCTCCAAGGTCCCATCCAATTCTGTTATTATATGAATTTGACATGGCTTACCAAAAGAATCTGACAACCTTTTGTTTTCAGAAAGAAATTTCCAGCCACCAGGCAGAATGAATTATTTCTTTAATCTTTTGTAAAGATTCCTTAGGGTGAATTTCATTGTACCCAATGCAAGTTACTTCTGGGTAGACATGCAGAGAATTGCGCCACTAGCATTTACTTTAAAGTACTCTCAATAAAAGCAGCTCCTGAGAGTACCTCAGCAATAGGTAAGCCGGCGATAAATGGCATGCCTAATTTCTCCAGGCATCCCCCAAGACCAGACATGACTGTCATGTAAACGGATAGTTATGCCGATCAAAAGCAAAATGGGCTTAATTCTCTCTCATTTAAAACTCAAGCTCACCCATACAAAATGTCCTGTAAGAATATTAGGGTCATCACGAAAATAATGCTGCATTCACTTAATAGCTTTCCATCTCTATGGTTATGGTACTTGAAGGACCATTATAGATCAAAAGCAAAAAAAAACCCTCCAGAAGAATTGCTTTGATGGGGGGGGGGACCCAACTTCACCCTAGCTACTCATAAACAGGATGAGTTTATGATTTAAATGTAAAGTAATTTCATAGAGAAATTCAAGTATGCACACATATAAAGAGGCAGCCCTGAAGGATGCTGGGGTTGTTGGTACTCAAGGCTGCTAAGAGGTCTCACAGGACTGAGATGATTGCACTGTCATCATCTGTGCCTCTTCCGAAGCCATCAATGGAAATGAGCAAGGCAGTTTAAGAGCTCTCAAAAGCCACCTCCTATTCTAGGAGTAGGAGAATAATTCTAGGAGGAGTAGAATCTTTTTTTTTTATTGTTGTTGTTTTACAATAGTGTCATAATGGAATTAAAGTGTTTTTCCTTTATGGAGAAATCAAATGTTACTAGCCTAAAAGATAGCACATTGTGCTTTAAATTGATGTTTTCTTTTTGCTGCCGTGGCTTTATAAGCCCTGGTTGTGTTTGTCTCTTGTAGGTCTGTTCCAAACCATAGAAAATGCTATAAACTCAGAAATCTATACAGATTAATTCATTTCTGCAGGCACTCACAAAGTCTAAAGTCTGCTAGCAAAAAATAAAATGAGATTCTTGAAGAATGCCCTGGCAAAACATCAGTAGAATCCTTCTGCTGGATTTTCAATACTCAACAAGGAAACCAAGCATTTCAAGCTAGAAGGCTTTTGCTAATGGTGTCACAGAGGGGAATGTACTGCAGTAACTTCTGAATATAAACATTTCCTTTATTATTGCCTTTTGTTCCAATTATAGTTGAAAATTTCTCCTGTCTTTATAAGTTCTTCCTTGGGGAAGATCCTTATACTTACCTGGTTTTTGCTAATTCTCAACTGTAGAGAAAAAGAATAGTTGAAAATGGCACAGAAGATATTATTTGTAAGTGAGCTTAAAGGGAGAAAAAGAAAATTTGATCAGTAGAGGTTTAAAATAAAAGGAGAAGGGGTTCAAATAGTTCTAATTCACTTTTTCGTTCCCCTTTTGAATCCCTCCAAGAATTTCAAGTACTGTATATCTAATAGAAATTTACACCTATCCAAAAAAACGGGCTAATGTAACACTCTTTTAGCATATCTCAATTATTTAAGCTTTTGGCTATAAAGATAGAAAGACCACTTATATAAAAGGTTGTGTAAATATTAGCTCTAAGTACCAAGAATTATAGCACATTTTTCTGCCTTTTTCACACAAAGCTGCATGGAGAGTAAATGAATTTTTCTCATATGGAATCTTAAAGCCAATTTCTTGGTGTTGGCATGAAGCTATAAAAAGCAACCTTTGGGCTGGGAACTCATCAGTCAGTAGAGAAGCAGTAGCAACAAATGCATTGCCCTCCTGAATAATGCCAGTTAGATTGAAAGGTCAAGGCAGTGCATTTAATAATATCCAATATCGGCCATGCAGATCTCAGATGGATTGTGCTCACTGCCCAGATTTATTAAAGCAAACAGAACAAGAAATCTTGTAATTTAAGAACTTGGCCACTGCATTAAAAATCCTTTTTCAAGTTCATTGATTGTTCAAAGAATGTTTTTAAAATGTTGGCTGTCATACTTTTAATGCTGGAGATGTAATAAACGGTATATCTGTTGGCTAGTTATTATAATTATTATTGTTACTTCCTACTGATTAGATGTTATTACTATTATCAGTACAAATTACATTTTTGGAAGGACGCTATGGGTTAACAATGGTAATGAGTGTTCAATTATATTCAACAAATTTGGAAACAGTCTACAGAGATATTTAAATATATCATATATATTCACCAACTCCTTGTTTAAGCGACCAAATTTCTTTCCAACCACCAGGTTGTTAAGTGAAATAGTTGGTAAGTGAACATAAGACTGAGAGAGAGAGAGAGAAATGTTGTGAGAATCACTAGTTGCTGCCGCCTCATTCAGATAAAGTTCTCTCTTACAGCTACAACAGTGTTACTCTCACTGTAATGTACGTTGTTGTCAGGAGTACAGGCTATTTCTGCTGCCTGTTGGCTGCCTGCAATTTGGCAGTTCAAATCTCACCAGGCTCAGGGTTGACTCAGTCTTCCATCCTTCTGAGGTCGGTAAAATGAGGACCCAAATTGTTGGGGACAATATGCTGACTCTGTAAACTACTTAGAGAGGGCTGTAAAGCACTGTAAAGCAGTATATAAGTCTAAGTCATTACTATTACTATTAATATTAATGGCTTAATTTGGACCGTTATATATGGTATAATGTTTGTATAACTTATTAAGTAACTTAGCAGATGTTTTTGTTTGATGATATTAGAAGTATTGTCATGGATGTAACCTGTTCCAAGTAAAACTACCTTTTGAAATTGAAATTGATTGTTGTGTTATCAATGCCAATGGTGTTCAAGTGATATTTTGGGACGGCATCCAAGGTGCCTATTACTATTGGTAATAGCATTTTTCTCTCTGATAAGAAAAATGAACCATTCCCTTTGCTGCCAGGAGATATTCCTTGAAGCTGCTCTGAGATTTTAATTTTGTTTTGTTTTCTTAAAAAACAAAAAAACCTCAAGGAAAGCAATTCTGTGGCAGAACATGTGACACACAGCTCATCATGGAAAGGTTCCTCTCTAGCGCATATTCAGTTCACACTAAACACTGTTGGAACATAGATTTATTCAGTCATTGGGATCGCTGAATTAAGTATTTGCTTTGCAGTTATGGCATTCCAGGAATGGAATTTCATGCTTCAACCTGAGTACTATATTTGCTTTCTTTTACTGCAGTCATTCTACTTCTATTTGCAGGTATTTGCAATTTGTTTTTTTCTCCAGTTCTTTCTCTCCTCTCCCTCTCCTCTCCATGTCTTCATCCCCCATATATTCGGTTCGATTCCCAGCAAGGGTATGGCTAGCTGATGAGAGCTAAATAGCTTGAAATAGATCTATACTAGTCTCCCTTTATTTATTTATCAGCACAAATATAACATATATGTGTGTGTGTGTGTGTGTGTGTGTTTTATTTGTGCTGATAAATAAATATATATATTGTACACAACAATATGAAATCATCACTCCCAGGTCTTCAGCTGGTGTTGGCCTTCATATGCATTGAGTTCTTTCTAAAAACTAAAGGTGTTGTAATGCATTGTCAAATAATATGTGCGAATCCAAACAGTGTGACCTTTTTCAATTGACAGATGGAAATTTTGTTAATGCACAGATTTTTTAAGTGCTGTAGAAGATTTTTCTGGTATGGCGCCCACTGGGACTACCACAGCTGGTTTACGCCACAATCTTTTAACTTTTGTTTTCAATTCTTGATACTTTCTAATCTTTTCTCATTCTTTGTCTTCTAGTATCTCTTGCTTTGCCACATCAATTACCCACTCTTTCTTCTTTTCAACTACACTTAAATCGAATGTGTTATGAATCATTTTCAATTTTTTTAACAATATGTTTTCACCAGTTTTTTATTAATGGCACACAATAATTTCTGCAGAACTTTCAGTTAATCATTTTGGCAACTATGCTACGTCATTATTTGTACTCAGTTTGTGATCTTCCTGCAAGAGCTGAGTATATGATCTACTGCCTTTTATGCTTCTTTGGACAATCTACATTTTGAATTATTTGATTATTATTTTTTCCAATTCTATCTTTGATTGCATTAGTTCAAATAGCTGGCTTTTTGAGCAGCCAAATCAAGCCTTTGGTTTCTTTTTTTTTAATGTTCCAGTTGTAAACCATTGCCAAGTTTCACCTTTATCTACTTTCCCAGCAAACATTTGCAGAAATTAATTGTGAAAAGCTTTTCCTTGTTAGTATTCTGTTTTGTTTTTTATTACTTTAGTTCAATATTTATGTTTTGTTTCCTGTATATTCAGTAAGTTCATGATTATATTATTCTACTTTTTTAATAGATTCATCAATGTGGCTCCCGCTACAGGTTGTGCATACCTACTCAAGATCCTTCTTTACTTAAAGTTTAACCATTGGTTTTAATACTGTACTTGTTTGAAAAACCTGCCGTATTTGTTTGTGTAGTACAAAAAAAAGTTAAGTCCTATTGCTCATGAGTTTTTAATTCACAATTAATTCATAGCATCTTTTTCTATCCCATGCTAATTTTACAATCATTAAAATGCATTGATGAATTTTGCCAAAACTTGATAGACTGGTAAGAATGTGATGTTCACCTTTACAGAGAGTGGGGAAAAAAAACTCCAAGAGAGGCAGGGAGTACTTGGCTCCATTGTTCTCAGATTCCTTGTTTTCTGCTTTTCACCCTAGTCCTCAAAAATACCCTAAGAATGCCACATCCTTTTTCAGGAAGTAGAGATATATTGAAGAACTTTCCTTTTTCTGTATTTTTCCTCCAGCTGCCCTCCTTTCCAAAGGAGCCAGGGGGGGTCAGATTTCCTCTTTTATATAAAAATAATAATAACAACAATTTGATAAGGAGTATACTTCAAAGAGCTTTCTCTTCCTCTGAACAAAATTGCTACTCAGGCAATCATTGACAGAGCAGAATTACAGGTGAATATCACTGAAATTGCAAAAGGGATGAGAATTGATTTCTATCTAACCCTTCAAAAATGATAAATGTAACCCTTCAAGAATAATAAATGTAAGGATACCAGGAATAACACTTATGTGAACTTCGGTGGAATTTGATTCTTATTTCCATTTTAAAAATAACAGCCAGTGCTTAATATTCAAGAGAAAAAGGCCTCTTAGTGGAATGTAGTCACAGTTTCAATAATGTTCTCCTATATTGTACTTATTTCAACAAGGAGACAAAAAGTCAACACAAAATTTAGATATCTGTTGATTTACTTATTTGTAAATAATTAAATTTGTAGATTCAGTAATATTATAAAATCAACGTATTACAGTTTGGTTTCTTATGGGCATCCTTAAAGGGGAGCAGTTTTACTCATTTTAAGATGGAAGAGTAGGAGAGAGAAGTAATATAGTAAGAAGAATAACTTTGCTGGGTCAAACACACAGTCTGTCTATTCAACTCTGTTTTCAACAATGCCTGGCTAGCCAGAAAGCTTTCAGCCATGATGAAAAGCAGGGGTGTCAAACTCAATGCCTGTGCGCTGGATGCGGTCTGAGGGCCACTTAAATCTGGCGCCTAAGGCTGGCCCAGAAATATCAAAGGCCGTGCAAGACCTCCGTGCAGCTAGCAGAGTGCTGCAGGAGGACTGGATTACAATTATGTGGCCTCAAGTAAGTGGCTGATCTGGATAGAAAACAAGCAACATCCTATGTTAATACTACAGTTTAATGCCAGATTTTTACATAGTGTAGGTTCATTTAATCTACAATCAATAATCTAAAATTGACAGTCATTTCAATTTACCTCTGCTGTTAGGTCTTGTATTATGTTATTTATGCTATTGTATTTTTATTATTAGTTGAATAATACATTTAATAGTATAAATAGCTTTTCTGCCTGGAAAAGCAATTTACTATTAAACAATGGGGTATAAATTTAGAAATAAAGTTTAGTGGAGTATAAAGAATAAGTAATAAATGTTTGCCAGTAATATCTGGTGGAAAAGATAGGAAAATGATTATGGTAAAGAACTGTGGAAAGAAAAAGAGAAGGGAAAAACCTGCATCTTGAGCCTGTGTCAAAAGCTCACCATGATCATGCCCATCTTGGCCACGGCCACCGCTGGCCACCCACCCATCCAGGCCCTCCTGAGGTCAAACACAATCCTGATGCGGCCCTCAATAAAATCAAGTTTGACACCCCTGATGTAAAGGAAATTGTTGTTGTTCCAAGAATCTGATGCTCCATTATCCTTCTGTTGAATTTGAGGACTCTGTTTCATTGTTGTTACTAATTGACATAGGAATCTCTATCATATGCAAGCTAATCTCATTGCAGTGTTTTTTCACTACACACGCCAAGGAAAAAAGCCCACGTTTTTAATGAAATGTGGGTGACATGAATTTGGGAAACCAGTGAAAATGCATTTATTTATCACATGCATAGTGCATCCTTTTACTATGCTTCCTTCAAGTCACTGGACCTTGGAAGGTCCAGCTCCTATATTGAATTTCTATGACACTTATTTAAAGAAATTCTTTTCATGGTTTCTTTTCATTCTGCCAGGTGGCAGGAATCTAATTTGAAGCTATTTCACATATATAGCAATAGCAATAGCAGTTAGACTTATATACCGCTTCATAGGGCTTTCAGCCCTCTCTAAGCAATTTACAGAGTCAGCATATTGCCCCCACAATCTGGGTCCTCATTTTACCCACCTTGAAAGGATGGAAGGCTGAGTCAACCTTGAGCTGGTGAGATTTGAACCGCCAAACTGCCGAACTAGCAGTCAGCTGAAGTGGCCTGCAGTACTGCACTCTACCCACTGCGCCACCTCGGCTCTTATATATTATCTATATGGTTGCTGTCTATCAACCAACTGTCCGATGTGATTAGATGGAAATGCTATGAGAACTTTAAGAAGATGCACAACCAATTATATGAGTGCCTGCAGAGATCACATTACTCGTGGCATTGAAAAATAAATGCAAAGGTTTGGGAGACTTTTATCACAATCCTATATTTAAGACTTTACAATTTCTTTCCTGTACTGTATTTCTTCTATCAAGTGGGCTGGTTGCCAAATGCCCCAAATGTGGTTATTTTAAAGGGGGGCATGAGGGAGGACTGTGAACTGAATCGTAAGTATCTCTGGGAAGATTCATCATAACTTCAGATGGCTACTAAGTAACCAGTTGTAAATCAAGTTCTATTTCTGTAACCCTTCTTATGTTCTTAGGTCATTTCTGACTTTAGCTTCCAATGAACTGTATTATATATTTCATTTGTTAATTTTGAAAGTCTCTTTTTTATTGATTCTACTTGTTTTTAATCTTTGATATACATTCTGGAAAAACAATATTCTGAAGAATTTTAAAGAATATATAAAAGAACTACAGTTCAACAATTAAGCAAAATAATAAGCAATTTAGATATGTTTCCCTCCCTCCCTTTCTCTTCCCTTCCCTCTCTCCCCTCCCTGGTGGGATTTAGAATCTAACTTAGTAAAAGAGTCCATGTGTGCTTAGAGTCACTCGTTCCTTTTCAATAAATACTGTATGCTTAAATAAATACCACTGGAAAAAATGGGAATGAAGCTTGTGTTTTAAGCTCTACTGAATCCATCTTAAATCAAATACAGATGCACAGGAATAATCCTATTATGTACACACAGCAGCATTGTTTGCTACAAACACTAATGGTAGCAATAGACACTGAAGCACAGATCACAGAAAAATAATACTATGAGGGAATCGTGCGATTCTAAATCATGAAAGTCATAACTAGCTCAGAAACTGTCAGCTCAGAAAACTGTTTTCATAAAATGTTGCCTCATATCTTGTGATCTACAAAGACTAAATTTTGCAATTCTTTATTTTAATTTCTACAATCTGAATATTGTTGAATGTGCATATATAGACGATCCTTAAAGTTCCAATTTAATAAAGCAGACATCTTAACACAGATGTGCTACGATGTCTGCTTTATTATATTTGAACTTTAAGGATCGTTTTGCCTTGGACTCTGATTTAATTCTACATGATACTTGGAACGCTGACACCTAAGCTTGATTATTTCTACTATTTCTGGTTTGCTTCCTTTATACCAGTATATTTACACTGTATATTTCTATAGCATAAATTAGTTGCTCTTTCTAAAATTGTTCCAGAGACTTCAAAAATTTATTTAGTTGAAGCCATGTAGCATCTTACTAACAAAAAAGTCCAGTTTAACTTCGTCATGTATTCAGATATAGGTTGAAGGGACATCACAGGAAGGTCCTCACCAGATTATTTACTCAAAGTCAGCAGAGGTTACCCAGATACTTGATATTGTCATGTTTCTAGTGCTTAACAGTAGATTTAGCAAACCAAGTAGTAGGACAGTAAGATTTCTCTTCCATCACACTCAGAAATTTCTGATAATCTCAAGTCTACAGGTAAAAGCTAGAAACTCATTAAGGAAAAAGTGAATGAATGTGTGTGAGAGAGAGAATATTTGCATGTGTTCCAAGGACAGTTTTAAGCGATTTTGATAGCCAGTTTGGTGTAGTGATTAAAGTGGCGGCCAAAAAAACAGGAGACTAGTCCTGCCTTAGGCATGAAAGCTGGTTGGGTGACTTTGGACCAGTGACTCTTTCTCAGCCCAACCCACCTCACAGGGTTGTCATTATGGGGGGAAAGAGGCAGAAGAAAGAGTGTTAGGTATGTTCACCACCCAAATAATAAAGGCACGATATAAATAAAAGTTTGAGGATTTCCACCAGACTTACTAAGGTTGGAGAAATCTACAAAATGATTACATTACCCATATAAGCCAGATACCGAAGCTAAAGCACAGTTCGGCAATCAGCTTTAGCTCAACCAAGATATATCTATTCCTTTGTAATGAACCAAAACTCTTAATGACAATTTAGCTTTATGAGTGCATTATATTAGGGAAACTATATTGGAATGGCTGCATGGTGGCAGAAGTTTCTCTCTCTCTGCAATTATTGATTCCCATATTGCTTTTTTGAACATTGGGGCTGTTTTTGTTTGCTACCTTCCCATACTTTTATGAAGCATACTTTTAGGAATACATTGATGGCTGCAATGAGCATAAACCAGAGAAGAAAAACAAACTATCATATAAAGATCTAGTTTTTCTACAATTGTTGGCAGTGATCACAGGGGATTCTAGTCACAGTTTGGTCTCTTTTTAACCAAAAGAGCTGGGAAATGAGGGTAGATGCAGGAGACATCTTCCTTTTTTCAGGTCATTCTTACTTTTTGAAGTATCATCCCAGAGCCACTACTACAGAGCTATTTGTGGTTCCTCAAAATCTAGTTTTAGAAACACAATCCTTGGATTTATGTATCTTCACGAAGAAATGATGAAACAAACAGCAGAAATATGACAGAAAGAGCCATGGTGGCCCAATGGTTAGAATGCAGTATTGCAGCTAACTCTGCCCGCTGCCAGGAGTTCGATCCTGATGGAGCTCAAGGTTGAGACTTCAGCCTTCTATCTTTCCAAGGTTAGCAAAATGAGGACCCAGCTTGTCGGGGGCAATATGCTGACTCTGTAAACTGCTTAGAGAGGGCTGTAAAAGGACTCTGAAGCAGTATATAAGTCCAAGTGCTATTGCTATTGCTAAAATACAAACCAGGATAGATTTTTTTTATTTTGACGTTGTACCCTTTCTGCATGCTTTTTACCATAGTGCTTAAACCAATGTGTAGGTATCCATTACAGGATATACATCTACAGTACATTTTTACTGCAGAGATGATTGCCCGGAACAAAGTCCTTGTTTTTATGCTTGAGGGTTTTTAATGGTTTTTTAAAAGAATGCATTTCAGCTATGCAATCACCAGTCTTTCAACAGTCACTTCTTTCTACAGTTGGAAGAATAGTAGTATTTTTAAAGGGGAAAAATGAGATGTAAAATACTAATGAAGACTTCCTTGTAATGGAACAAATCAGTTTGGTGACTAATGATGTAGACCTAAGTAGCTTTCGAGAGTTAATCCCATTTATCTTAATAGTCTTACTTCCTCTGAGTAAACATGGACTGCAGCATTATGTCAAATCACAGCACAAGGTTTATCTGGAGGCCGGGAAGCCATAGAAAGGCTTGAGATACATTTTTATCCTAACTGGCATAAAGCCCCTTTTAATATCATGCCCTCATGAGGTTGCCTTAATCTTTTTCCATCCCAGAGCTGAGGCAGCTTAAAGCTATATTTAATTGTTCCAGTTTTAAGGTGATGTTTCCCCATTTCTTCCAATTGACTTATTTATTCACTTATTTTACTGGAAATATGATCTAGCATGTTTCATTGACCTTATGGTAGCTGATAGTCATCAGATAGATAGTCAGAAGTGGGGTCCGCCCTTTGTCCTACTTGCCTTTTGAGGCTGCTACCATCATGTTCCCTTCACGATCAATCATTGCCTTGAAGACCTGGGTCAGCCTAAATAGCATCTGATTAACGGAATTGGCAGGCAGAGGATGCCCAAAGAATCGGAAGAGAGAAAAATGGAGTAGCTGCAAAGATGAGATCTCGTCTGCAGAGGGAGGACTAATGCCTATGCAAGGAGTCTCAGGATCAGGTTTTGACAGATAACTAAAGTCAGCGTTCCAAGTAACACCCCTCCAGCAGAAGTAAAACTCCAAGGCAGGCATTTTCCTCAAAGTTCCATTTTATTAGAGATGTCATATTGGCACATCTGGGAAAACCCAAATCTGAAAGACCTCCGGTTTTTCCCTACTCAAACCAAAATCCACATGTCCATTACATGGTCCAATCAACCATGGTCCCTGTCCCAATTGGAGTTGCTTCCCAGTCACGCCTCTCCAGGTGCAGGCTGAATGTCCTTGATTCCCAGGGGAAATAATGTTGTTATAGCTATACATCTCACCCTGTCTCCATCCACACACCCCTCCCATTTCCCACAGCATGCCCATCCACCAAGTGTGGCAGTCCGGAAGATCCAAAGTAAAAGATGGCCTCTAGGGCTGACAACTAAATTCATGTCAAAATCAGGCCTTCCCCACCTCATATTAGACCGAACTGAGTAGTAGTTTCCCCACTAGCAGGTGACCTTTTGAAATCCTTCAAAAACCTTCAGGCTTTTGTCCTAAGGCACATATCTAGCAGCTACATAATCATTCAGCAGAACAAATTAAAGTAAGACCTTTTTTAAAAAAGGGGGGATTGTTTTCCATGCTACCAGCAACTTTAGGTCCCATGTTATTGGTGTCAGCTTAAATGCACAAAAAATGATGACTTTACAATCTTTTTACTTCTCCAAAGGAGCTCAGTATATACCTACAGCAATTGAAGTTTTCTCAACTAGATCTGAGTTCAACCCCTCTTTGGAGCTCAGTTGGGCTCCTATAGATCATTTCTTTCTCTTGAAAGAGTTCGATCCAAGTTTCTGAGATCCATTTTTCAAATATCTTTGCATCCTAAATGTGCTTCTTCACAAAGCTGGCCTACTTAAAATAAAACTTCTGCTTAGATTTACATCTTCCCCTGTTGGCTCTTTTTCCCCAGTCAGCTTTGCCCCTTTATAATGGTAGTGTTCAGTCTTCCTGGTGCCAGGCAATACATGCTAAATTGCAGTCACAGGACAGCCTTCACTTTGATTGGTTATGAATGTGCATTAGCTGATCTCAAACAACAGGGCATTTATTTAGAACTACAATTAGAGTTATCAATCCTACCCAGAAACATGTTTTTGAGCCCTTCTGCACATCTTCTCCAATCAGCCAGATACGTAAGCTGCATAACAATTCCAAAATTTAGATGGATTTTTTTATCTTTGGCTAGATTTAATACCCTCACAACAGCTGTTACAGAAGGGAGAAACAAAAATTCTGCTTTGAACAGAGACTATGTCCTGATGGAGGAATAATTGAAATGGTTAGGGTTAGGGTTCACCACAACTAAGTAATGCTTCATAGTTTATGCATTAAACCATAATATCTCTAGTTTTTCTTAAATATTTTGGAATTGTATGTGTTTTTTTAATTTAACTCTGAGTTTGGGGAGTGGGGATTGCCAGTCCGTGACTGAATAAAAGCTAGATAGATCTTTTACTCTGTGACTACAAAAACAACCTTTTTTCTATTGCCCACTTTTTTTCTAATCATCAAAACCACAAATCATAAGTGCATGGTTTTTCTGTTTCATGCAAAATGTCTCTAAGGGCTTTCCAGTCAACCATAAATGAAGATAGCTGCTATTTTCTCTGATCCCGGAAGTTAATTTCTCTGCCAGCTCCATCATCTTCACCACCCATTCCTCCACTGTGGGTAGTGTTGGGCCTAGGTAACTTCTATTTCTATCCCCAAAACCTCAGGAAACAGCCAGTTTCACTGAGACCTTCATGGCATAAAAAGAATATCACTTTCATATGTAAAAGAGGGCCATGTATTGCAGAAGCCATGATATTAGTCTTTCTTTGGGCTGATGAAGTGGATATGTGAATGGAAGCTTGTTGATGCACAAATAGAACCCATGTTTTCCCCAAGACAGGAACTAATAGTAGAAGAAGATTTTTTTCTGAACAATTAATCAGTGAAACGGCTTGCTTCCAGAAGTTATGGGTGCTCCAACAGTGGAGGTTTTTAAAAAGAAATTGGACAACTGTTTGTCTGAAATGGCTTAGGGTTTCCTACCTGAGCAGGGGGTTGGACTAGAAGACCTCCAAGGTCTCAACTCTCTAATTCTGTTAAGTATGGAGGGAATAAGGAAATATACTAGGAAAACAATGAGGAACAAAGATTCAGAAACAAAAAAAATGTCATAGAAATCAGGAAATTTAGATGACATGAATTATACACCATCTAAATGTTAGTTTTACTGGGAGTTTGAAACTTCTGGTTCATTGAAATCTAGCTGTTCTCCCTATCCCACCACCACTTTCCAGGTGCAGATTGATCATAATAAGAGTATTTTAGAAACTTTTCCATTCATAACCAGAAAATAGATCAAGGTTTTTCCATCACTTAAATTGTTTTGTGGGGCTCTAAATTTTCCATGGTTGATCTATGAATAAACTGACACCAAAGTGACATCAATCACGGCAATCTCATTTCAGAGCAATAGTTTTGAATTACACGGCTTCAATAGAAGGGTGAAACATGGCGCTTTTCAAAGTCATTCAAAGATTCACTGGAGCCGGATAGCATTTATGAAGTCTCAAAGGCTAGATATCTGGCAGATCAGGAAGAGGAGGCATGAATGAGAAGTGACAACACTTTCCCAGGGGTTGGGGGAAACAAGGACATGCTCTCAGCTGAGGCTAGTGAATTCAGAAAAGTTTAAATGATAGGTTATGCTCCACAGAAGAGAAAATCTATGTTGGTTTCCCTTTCATATATGTAATTAGTAGAGAAGACAATCATCTGAAAAAAAATGTGACATGCTTCATTCATCCTTCCCAGGAATGACGCTCCATGATAAGGAGCATAGCAAGACTTGGGGGTGGGAGTGTGGGTAGGAAGGATTTCAAAGGCAAGAAGGCTTTCAACATATACACTGTGATGACAGATTACAAACAGCTTTGTGACTCTCTCTCTCTCTCTGACTTTCCTAGTTGAAATAAAAAAAAGGCATTGTGTTCTTTAGGGCAGTGGTCCCCAACCCCCGGTCTGCGGACCGGTGCCGGGCCGTGGAGTACCTGGCACCGGGCCGCGCAACGGCCGACGGCCATGCAACGGCCAACTCTTCACTCATGCAGCGCCGTCGCCGGAGGGGGGGAGCTGCGCGGAAGCACAGGAGCAAGTGAGGCGAGGAGGAAGAATCCCCCGCTACTACACCACCTCCGCCCCCTCCCCGAGTCAGCCGTCCCCTCAGTGAACGCCTCCGCCTCTTTCTCCTTTCTCGCCTCAGTCGGCTCGCCTGGAAGCGAGGCGAGGAGGGGGCGGACCATGCGCTGGAAGCGGAGCCCTTGGAGGCCCTGGCGGCTTCCCCGCCCGGCCTTGGCTTGTGAGAAGGAACGGTGGGAGAAGTAGAGAGAGAAGGAGAGAGAGAACGTCGGGCAGCCGAGGGCGGGGGGGGGTCTTTTGAGGGGAGATGGGGGCAGCGCACGGTGGAAAAGCGGCGGTCTTGCCCACCCCTTCCCTGCCTCCCGCCCGCTCCAGTTGCCGCAGCCAGGGGTGGGGGCTCGGTGCTTGAAGTCTCTTGCCTCTCTTCCAAAATTTCGCCAACGGGCATCGGTGAAGCGCGCTCTTTCTCTTCCTCACAAAACACATTTCCTTTCCCCCCACGCGTAGTTATTGGCGATATGGACTCTTGGAGGCTGCGCTCCCGGGTCGCGTTTCCTTTTTGCAGCCCACGAGAATGCCTGGTTCTGAGCCTCAAAAAACGAGAGTTCTCTTAAGGCTGCAAAAAAGGAATATACTTTGGTCCTTGAAGCGCTTTTCCTGTTATTTGGACATTATATATATACGTACGTACATACGTACGGTATGTATATATGCATGTATGGTAGTGAAGATACCTAATACTCCCACCCCCTATTTCCCCCACGACAATCAATGTGTCGTCGCGAACAACGCCTCCTCACCCCTGCGCGCGCTCAGCGGGCCACGGTAAAATTATCAAAGGCTGACTGGTCCGCGGCGATAAAAAGGTTGGGGACCACTGCTTTAGGGCATCAGTATTTACACATTCATTCCACACACACAGCCACAAATTAGATCTATCAGACCTCAGCTGGAAAAATCTGGGTGACGGGGAAAAGCACAATACTTTTTCTGTCCTCCATACTTTTGCTTTTCATTTATGCCCATAATACAATAGTGTTCAGCAGCTGATCCTTGGAAATCATCGACCTTCTCGACCAAAGCGGATGGCCGTAAAAAAGCCTGGGACTTCACTCTTCATCTTCAGGGTTCAATTTCAGGGTTGGTGGGTCACTAACAGAGGCTGGTTTCTGCCGGTTCGGCCCGAACAGGTAGTGGCAGAGGAGGGAGCACGAGCGAACCGATAGTAAAAAAAATGGAAACCCACCACTGGTCACTAAGCAGATATAATAGGCTGCACGTGTTGTTATTGCCTGCAATCTCGTTTTAAGCGAACTTGCTAAAGCCAAGGGATTTAAGATTGCTTTCATGTTATTTTTAATACATTTGAATAATCTATTTGTATTAAATTGATGAGTAGTCTTTTTAAAATTGTGGAGGGTTTTGAGGTACTTCCTCAGTTTCCATTTCAATTTATTTTATTTCAATGCTGCTCCATGATCTTTTGTTCCTAAATGTGAAACATTCCTTCCCATTCTCCCCATTTTGACTCATTTTCTTTTTTACCCACGCCCAGTTTCAGCTAGTGACATTGATCCAAAACATTTCCATTTCCTTCTGCATGCCAAGATGACTTCTGCTTTCGAAACAGATGGGCAGAGAAGAAAGCCAGGCACAATCTCCATCCTTGGACAGATGTCTTATAAAAATAAATAAATTAGGAATCGTGCTAATTAATTCTTTATTCCATCTTTCCCCAACTCTGCCATTTAAATACATTGGATTACATTTTAACCATTCTGGTAAACTATCTCAAATAGGCTGTTTGTTTGAGGTTTCAAATTTAAAACATGGTATTGCTTTGGGAATATGAAAGAAAACCACATTAGCCAGTCATAGAAACAAAGAGAACGTCTATCTTTCTCTCCATTTAGAAATTCATGGTCTGCACTATATCTGCTATAAATTCAGAATGTTGGAGTACATCCAGTTGGATTAAACCCAATCAATGCAGACAAACAATTATGCAGTGCTGGTCCTTATCCACCCTTGCAGCATTGATCATGAGATTCTGCATAAAAGTATTGCCCTTTTACAGGTGTTTTGGGTTTTTTGTGCACTGCTGAAGCCTACTGAGAGGTTTACATTAACAGCGGAGATCTGCATTTGCAACTATAAAGGTCTGAGAAGTAAAATCATGTTTAACTGCAGTTTTGCAGACATCATGGTTTGGCAAACCAGTATATGGAATCTTGTTATGTACTATATGTAAGCTTCAAATGTTATTAAAAAAGGGGAATTAGAAAGAGTTTAGTCATTTGGGCTCTTTTCACTTTTTTGTGAGCTACTTCTCTCTTAATTAGGGCTGTGCAGTGGCTCGATGATTAAGAGTACTTGAGAGACCGCCTGCTGCCAATTACCTCCCATGGACCCGTTAGATCGCACAGGGTCGGCCTCCTCCGGGTTCCGTCTACCAGCCAATGCCATCTGGCTACCACCCGGGGAAGGGCCTTCTCTGTAGCAGCTCCGGCCCTTTGGAATGAACTCCCCGCGGAGATTCGGACCCTCACCTCTCTCCAGGCCTTCTGGAAAGCCGTCAAAACCTGGCTGTGCCGGCAGGCCTGGGGTTGATGAGTTCCCCTCCCCTCTCGACTTGTATGGCTGTATGACTCTTGTGTATTTTAATTACGTGTATTGTGTTTGTATCCCCTTTCCCCTTTTGAGTTGTTCGCCGCCCTGAGTCCCTCCCGGAGAAGGGCGGCATACAAATAAACTAAATCTTAAATCTTAAGACCCTGGGCTTGTGGGCTGGAAAACTGGCAGCCTAGGTTCGGCTTGCCAAGTGTTACATGACAGGGTGAGCTCTCATTACTTGACTCAGCACCTGCCAACCCAGCCGTTCGAAAGCATGCAAATGCAAGTAGATAAATAGGTACCACTTCGGTGGGAAGGTAACAGTTCTCTGTGACATCATGCTGGCCACATGACTGCAGAAATGTCTTCCGACAGCATTGGCTCAGTGGTCTTGAAATAAAGATGAGCCCTGCCCCCTATAGTTGGCAAACTAGTTGGGAGATTAGCAGAATAAAATCTGCAGGGACTCCTTTATAGTATCTGCAATTTATAAAAATTGTTTTTGAGGAATAACCCCCTCTCCCTGCTTGGTAGTGTTCCTCTACAACATAGAGATGAAGAAAGATCAAGAAAGATGCAGTAAATGCTTGGAGCAAATCTTTTTTGTGATTATAGAATCCTTCTGATTCAGGTAAAGGGGCTGTGAAAAAGAGACTAAAAGGAATGGTTGGGCAGACAAAGCTTTTCCTTTTCTCTGAAGTTAATTTAAAAAAAAACAATTGCAGCTTATCATGGATGCATTTCCCAATGTATGAATTTTACAGTGTAAGGAAGGACCAACCAAATCTCCCCCCAAAAAGCCATCATGGCTTGCTAGCAGGATCCAGAGATACTGATATCTGCAAAACTTAACAAGGTTTCCTTCAGGAAATGAACTTTTGTCCTAAGGTGGAGGGGGAAATGGAACACAAATTGTGGCAGAAAAAGTGTAAGGTTATAATAAAGCAGGCCAAGAAAAGAACGAAAGGACCATATGGTAAAATAATAATGGTACCCCAACAAGAGAAACAACAAAAACTTCTTTAAATATATTCAGAACTAGCTAGAAAAGGGCTAGGCTGTTAGACAATGAAGACTAAAAGGGATATCCAGGGAGGATATGGAGACTGTAGAGAAAGAAAATGAATTATTTGCATCTGTCTTCCTTACAGAAAATATAGGACAGATACCAGAGCTGGCACTGATTGTCTGAGGGAAGGAATCTGAACAACTGAAGCCAACCGAGATAAGAAAAGAAGATATTCTGGCTTATTTTGAGAAACTACACAGTAACAAATCAATGGATCCTGATTGCTTCTACCTAAAAGTTTTTAAAGAACTCAGATGTACAATTGTTGAGCTCCTAGAAAAAATATATGACTTGACTTTCAAATTGGGCACTGTGCCGAAGGACTGAAAAGTGATTAATGATACAGCAATTGTTAAAAAAGGGACTAAGTGAGATCTGGTAAATTATAAGACTGAACAGCTTAATTACTACTCCATGCAAGCTGGTGGAAACAGTTGTAAAATAAAATGCAATTAAGACACAGAGTATAGTCAGACAGTCCTGTTAGGATGACCTTCTCAGCCTACGAGTTCCCAGTTTCTTCTGCTCTCGTGGTTGATCTCTTTTCAGTCTTAGCAACAAGGCCAGCAAGTGAAACTGTTCTTGCTATTTTAATGCAATAAACAGAATGGAAAATATCTCTTTGCTTTTTTTTTTTTTTTTGCTATAAACCTTTCCTGTTGGAAAAATAATTGCTCTCCTTAATGAGTAGTTGGATAGCGAGCGATGGGGAAGAAGGTAAGCAAGTGGGGATGGTTGGCTTAATCACTTGTCAAGTTGCCTAAGAAATCACAAGGTTGCCTGTTATCTCTCAGTTAGACTGGTTTTGAATATGGGCTTGATGCTCATTGAAAAAGCACTAAACTTGTGTCCAACAATAGTATTGTGTAGTGTGTTTCAGTAGGCAAGAAACAAACCAGCATGATTTCAGCAGGCTTTCAGTGTGGCTTACTGGTAAGACGGGGGTGAGGACTAGTCCTGCCAGGGCTCCTTACCCGTCTCTCACCCAGTGATTTCAGTCTCTTAGCAGTAGCTCTTTCCTCTGCAGCATCCCATCCTCATCACCACTATCATGTAGTGGATTTCAGTAGTCAAGAAACAAACCAGCATAGCTACAACAGCATTTATTGAATGAATACTTCTAACTGAGGAACAGCAGACAATACCTGTAATTTATACCTGGACCCACAGGGCCTTAACCAATCATAATACTTGAAAAATATCCCAAAATATGAATGTTCTAAGTTTCCCTCCAAAACAGTTGGAGTTTACAGTTAGGGTCATCTAAAGGTTAGTTTCACTTTAGCAAGGCTTAACCCAACTACATCTATATTCAATACATAACAAATAGTACACCTGGCAGCCCAGACAGGTGCAGAGTAAAATGAGTAGAAACAACTGAGAATGAATAAACTGCTTCTTCAATCAGTATTTGAATGTCCGTGGTCAGCAGTATCCCGAAATATCCCATGAAGTTGGTAAAATGGGACCACTTCTTTTACCAACCTTTTCCTGGAAAATCTGCAAGGAACCCTGTTGGTGGCAGAAAGAGCAATAAACAGTTGGCAAAACCTGGTTCTGTTTCCTAGTTTTCATTGTGAACATAGCATGTTCTTGAGATCTAGTTTTGTCTGAAAGGCAGATCTAGCACCCTTTCAGAAGGCTTCAAAAAGAGCTCTAGTGCTCTTTCAGAAGACAGATAAATGCACTTGCATATATAATGAGCCTGCCCTACAGAAAGCTTTAGCCGGGCAAGTATCTCTGTAGCAGTGGTAGGTTGCAGGCGGTACGCCCTGGTACAGGCGATACGCTCCAGACGGCCCACCCACCCACTGAAGCTCCTTACCTGTATTTGAGCTCTTGCGCGCATGTGCACAGAGCGTACGGCGCCTGCGTGATGCTCCGCTGAACAGCTGGAGCGTCGCTGAGGCATCACAGAGGTAAGGATGCATGTACCTGCTGCACGCGTGCATATGGGGGACACCAGACCCCGTTGCGCCGTACCAGTTGCAACGGGATCTGGAACCTACCACTGCTCTGTAGGAACCAAATGTACAGTCTCTCCAACAGCCTCAGACAAAATGGCCAAAGTGGACTGTCTCCAGAATCTAAAAGGGGAGGTAGCATGCCCACAGCAGCATAACACGTCCCGTGGTAAGCTGATTATTCACACATTAACCACACTGCCAATGTCAGCAAGGCATCCTAGAGCACATCCCTCACAGAATGTATTTGAGGAAAAGAGGGGAAAAGGCATTATTAAAAACTTGAATGGCTAAATATATGACCTTGAATTGCCTGAGCTGTGGATTGGATTTGGTGTTAAACAAAGGATTGCCTGGCATATTAATGCCATAATTAAGAATTTGAAAGAAGCAATAGAGGAATGTGCTTTGCTCAATAAAAAGTCGTGTTGTGAACACATGTATCCATCACTATGAGAAATAAAATGTTTGGCTAAAATAGATTTTGGCCCAATCCAGCAGAGCTATTGTTTTCTTATATGTTACTATTTTGTTGCTCCTATTAAACATGCAGAATGTCGAAGCCAGAAATTTCAGCTGCATTAAATGATTGTGTAGCCTAAGAAGAATGAACCACAACAAGTCTTCCACACCTTGGTCATAAAGTAGACTACATGAGCTTTCAAAACTAGGGTTTTGAATGAATTTGTTAAAAAAATCATCATCATACAAACTGAGTGTAAACAAATATATTTAAACTCCCTGCCGTTGTCAGAGAAGAAAGCAAGTTATCAGAACACAGGTCAATCTGAAATCCTGCCCAACTCTTGATGAGCTAAGCCAATCTATATTTCCCATTATTTTTTAACCAGTATGCCCAAAGGCCACTTTTGGGAGAGATCAAGCTGGGAAAAGTTCAGATAAGCAATGAATTAACAGGGTTAACACACTAAACTAGCTCCAGTAAACCCAGTAAATTATTGTGGTTCAAAGCATAAGTTAAAGAAATCATGGCTACATGTGATACGTAAATCAGGCTCCCGAGTCTTCCTTCTTTAAAATAAATATATTTCAGAAATAATTAAATCCTTTATCATGTGCTGCTATCCTGAAATACATAAAGCTCTAAACTTTGAAGGATGAATGCAAGAAGCTGAGATTGCTTCTTCGGAAGCATGAGGTGATGATCCAAGAGTCGAATGCCAGGCCAGAAATATGGAAAGCCTGTAGAGGGAGGACAGCTTGCAAAGAGCCAGTTGTGTTCTATTTTTAAACTTCAAAACATTTTAAAAGCCTTTGTTGACAGCACTGAGTATATATTCAATGTTTTCTTTGCATCACTTCTCTAAACATGGCTTTCCATCAGTACTTCAGTCCAAGAAATTCTCTGATTATACATAGGAGCCATTACACACAGTGGAAAGAAAAACTGGGGGTAACATAACTTGTAATCACCAAAGTTAAAGTAGACCTAGACCAGGGATTTCAAACTGGTGGGCCACGGGCTGGATGGCGTCACACACATGCCCACCCCAGCTCCGCAAATGGGGAAAATGTCACGAAACAGCACGTGACAGCAACATGACACCACAAGGTTTGACACCCATAACCTAGACCAGGAGTTAGCAACTGTAAACACTCAAAGAGCCACAAATGTCCTCGTCGGAAGCCTCCCGTTTAGTTCTGGAGCCAACTGGAAGTCCAGTTCCCCCACCACAGAGTCTCCTCCTAGCGTGGCGTCCTTTTTCCTCTACCTGCCCTAACTAACAGCCCTATCAATTGTGGAGCCGCAGC